>NC_044068.1:12679442-12846647 GCF_902167405.1 Gadus morhua
TTCAGACTTAAGTATACAGACAAAAAGGACAAAGGATAAAATGCCCCATTCCCGTGTTGAATGTACATGCTCACTAATGTAGCATGCATCTCAAAAAAATCTCATCAAAGCTGCTCATTAAAAGGTATTAGGTAGGTTTTACACGGCTCTTCTTAATGCTTTTCAATGCTCCATTCACTTGAATGGGCCTTCCCAACATTCAGCGGTCAATTCATTTTTTTTAATTGACCGTTGCTAAGCATAATTGACTTCAGTCAAGGAAAGTGGATTATTTTGCCTCTGATTCACGTCTTTTGTAGCACTCCAAAAGTAGTCCGGTAACTTATCAACCCCAGCGTATTCGGTTGATAAGCGACTTCAGCTGATCTAAAGCCTATCGGAAAAACTTCTACCAAGCCATCATGGATGAGTTTCCTACTAACTTTAGTGAAGAAAAGACAAAGAGAGGGTGAAGAAAAGACAAAGAGAGGGCAGCAGCACAGAAGAGGGCAGTGAAGCGAAGCGGCACAAACGATTTCTCCGCTGATCAAAACTACGAATGGTAAATTGTTATTCTTTTGTTTTTGGCAAGTAGCCGTATAATAAGCGGGATAATGTATACAACGCCGGTCATTATCGAGAAAATAAGCCAAGTGAAACCGGTTCCCAGGATCCTTCATTCCCGATAATGACCGAGAATGAGGGCTCCTTTACCTAATCAAGAGTTCTAAATGCTAAGTTATGGTTCCACTTCGACACGATGCAATGATCATGCCCACACTTCAACGCAGTCGTGAACCTGTTTTTGCTCTGCGTTGGATTTAAGTGAATTGTCCAATCACAGCTCTTGCTGCTGCGTCGCTTCGACGCAAGGTTAACATTTTTGGTAGGCGCACGTCAGGCCCTTGCGGTGGACGCAAGGAGGGTCTGCAAGGACGTAATGGGTCGGTAAACCCCTTGCGTTGCGTCGACGTGGAAGCATAACTGAGCCTTAAGAGAGAGCTGGAAATAACAACTATAAAAATAGCGTTGCAATAGTGTTGCACATGTCACAAACCTGTGATGTACAGGCAAGATGGATTCCCCAAGCCGATCCGGGAAGAGTGGCCCTGATTGGTCGGAAACGAGCCAGGCGGCTTCCTCTCCATTGGCATTGAGTTGTCTGCAGGTGCAGACATCTCAATAAGGGTATTCGCATGGCGCACTTGACTCACTAAACGTTGACAGACGGCAACACCATTTCTGAAAAAATGCACTCAAATAAGAGCTCTTAAACCTGCGTTATGTAATTTTTCTACTGCAGCTACTAAATATCTGACCTAGAAAGTTTTGCAAGAATAAAATGGGTCCATCAACGAGTCATTCCATCCAGGGGGATTTTATCTCTATAAATCTTTTTCATTCAGGTCCTCTGAAAAGAATACAGCCATAACTTTAACTACAAGTCAAGCCACCAGAGGTTGCTAATGGGAGACCTTCATCCGTCGCTGGAGCCAACATGGGGCTATGCTGTTCAGCCCCTTGCACCTGCTACTCTTCCGTTCTCTTTGCAGCAATGCTCACAATTTCCCAAGTGGCTCAGAGAACGTCAGCACGGGTTGGGATTTCATCAGTCAAACGCTGCAGCAACCTTGTGATTTTTACTTTCTGACGTTTACACCTTCAACATGAATTGCCTTTTAGAGGTAACTGCAGCAGGTGAACTCACAAACCTGCTCCCATAGGGGGCCGTTCCTGATTGGAATACATGTATTACCTAACTGGTGGCATACTCCCCGACGTCAACAAGACTCTGAGCTTCCAAGCAGCCGTGCACGGTGACTCATTTTCACAGATCTGCATTCATTGCTGTTAGGAAAGGCTTATTCTTCTTCCTGCAGAGTCACAAAGCCGCCTCATTTACCTTGAAATGTTAAGACTACAAGGAGTTAAAAAAAAACGTGTTTTTATTAGTTATTTTATTAGTCTCAACTTTTTTGTGTGTTCTTGAGGGAAAAGATCTAAAAACAACAACAACAAGCTCAGGGCCTCATCACCACAAAGTAGGCGACTCTCACTGGCGGCGTGTGCGCTGACAGTGTTGGCGTATGAAGGTGCTTCCCAGCTGCCTCCTTGGGGAGCCGTACCCAGGCAGCTGTCACCGCCGAGCCAGCAGCTACCTTGTTAGGGAGCCAATACCGTGCGAGCGAGAGTGTGGAAAATGAGTGATTTCTGGGCGCCGGGTCCCAGGCTATCAAACTTTTGAATTTCCATCTGGGTTGGGGGGGGGGGGGGTTAAGTTGATCTGGTTTCGGACTTTCCGATGAATCCCGTTGGCGGCCGAGTGGCACATTGGAAAAATAACAACAAAATTCTCACCCTCCCTAATAAATTGCCGCTAATGGATATGGACAATGTGCCAGAGGAATTTATGACGTTTGGGGTTGGCGATTTGTGGAAGCGGGGGGTGATATTGCGAATGACATTAAATGCGTCCGGCTGCAGCCCTGGCTTCTCATTAATCATCCTCACCGAGTCAGGAGCTGTCAGCACGGATTAGGAAGAAAGAGTAGGGCTGGCTTCATTACACACAGCACCTCGCTCTCACACACTAGCCCTGACCCATCGCTGTATGTTTAGCTGGTGTGTGTGTGTGCGTGTGTGTGTGTGTGTGTGAGGTAGGTGTGGATGGTGGTGTTGGGGCTGGGGGTGAGCGGTGCAGCTGTGTCTAGGCTCGGACTTCATATAAAGTACGCCATATCCCAGGGGAGAGCTGCATTCTTTTTTTCTCCACAGAATGGATTTGTTTACTGCTTCGATACGTGTGCTGTTTAAACATGCATCCATGCTTATGTGAGTGTGTGTTAGTTTAAAAGTAAATGCTGAATGTGTGTGTGTGCGCGCGCGCGTGTTTGAGTGTGTGTGTGTGTGTGTGTGTGTGTGTGTGTGTGTGTGTGTGTGATAATGTGAATGTCTAGGTGTGCGTATGTTTCTTCAATCAGGAATGTGTGTGTTTGTATGCGAGTATGAATGCCTGTCTGTGTATGTGTGTTTGCGTGCGTACGTGCGTGCGTGCGTGCATGCGCGCATGCCTGCGTGCGTGCGTGTCTGTGCGTGATTCTTCCATAATAAATCCTGACTAAGTGCTTGGGGGGGCTGGTTGCAGCTGCAGGCAGCTGGCTGTAAGAAGGCCTTCGGCCCCGCCGGGGAGGTGAAGGAGGGGGAGGGAGAGGGGGCGGAGGGCAGCGTGGAGCAGTGTATGCTGGGGACACTCAGCGAGGGTGACCTCAGCGCCGCCCCGTAATTTCCGCAGATGTTTTTCCCGCCCGTTGTAAAAGATCGCACTTGAGCAGCAGATAGCCCAGGATGAACAGCGGAGCCCCATAAACTGCTGAGCATCAGATAACCTCCCCCAGGTGACATCCCGTAACCCCCCACCTACCAGCCGCTATCCCCCCCACCCCACTACCTAAACCAGCTGAGGGAAGTACATGATGTTGGATCCGCGGGAGAAATATCTCATCTTCTTATCGTGATCATCTGCTGCTCTCTCTTTTTTAATAGAGTTTTTAACTTCACTGCAATTGACTGGGGAGGGAAATGGTACATCTGTGTGTGTGTGTGTGTGTGTGTGTGTGTGTGTGTGTGTGTGTGTGTGTGTGTGTGTGTGTGTGTGTGTGTGTGTGTGTGTGTGTCCTCTTAGCCCGTTTTTCCCCCCATTTTATGATACGCTGGTCGAAGGGACCCTGGAAAATATTGTGCCACAAAAGTCCAGATAAGCTCTCCGGCTCCTGGGAGCGATGACAGATACGCTGGCACGCGTATGATGGATGGGCGGATGGGACGGCAAATCACAGCGGAGCAAGGACGGTCCGGTGTGTCAAAACTGGCCAATCACAACCCATCTGCCTCTTGTCAATCGATGCTCTCTCTCTCTGCCATGTCGGTATGATTGGCTGCGCTCCAAGTGTCCGATTCTTGTCAACAATTCCCAACAATAACCGTCCCTGACTCAACCCACCACCACCACCACCACCACCACCACCACCACTACCCTACTCCCTGGGGTCTCTCCACAGCACCCCCACGATGGTGACTCGGCGGGGGGGGGGGGGGGGGGGAGAACAGATTTGTGGTATGAAAATCGAACCGTCCTCCCACCACTGATGGTGGCAGCCACAACAACAGCAGCGGGAGCTTAAGAAGGAGCGTTGCAGTCCCCATCTCCCCCACACCTGCTGGTGTATGAGGCGGGCGTGCTGGTGGAGGACAACGTGAGAACGTGATTCAAAGTGTGGGATAGAGTGTGAGAACGAGAGAGAGAGTAACTATAAAAAATATTCAAGAAAGTATTGATACACCTTATATCTAACTAGCTGTCCGTTCATAGTGTGGGGTCCAAAGGCCACGTCGCCCTGATCATTGAGAATTTCATAAAATGCAAATAGTCAAGTAATCAAATATACGGTCAAATCTGACCCACGGACATTGTTTTTTATAAGTATGATATGCAGCAATAACACCCTGCGGGGCTTGAGCAAAAGTATGTTATCACAGGCTATTTATTATTCCTTGCTGGCTGGGTCTGATTTGCTCAGGAACATCACAGAGTTATAAAAAAAAATGTAACCTCCAAAATAATCAAAAGATAACAATATTATTTTATTTGGTTATATGGCTGTTTTTAAAACCTCCTTCAATATATTTTTTTCTAAATAATGTTTTTGAAGTATTGAAACTTGAAACGGGTCAAGTTGACCCACAATTGGAGGTTCAATCTTTGTTGACAGAATATTGCACTGGCGAACATGGGCCCCAGGGAACATAGATAGGCTCTTGTGGAAGAAACCGTTTTCTGGAGGTCCTCAGCAGTGGGCTAGGGGAGAGGGGGATGAGAGGGTTTCAAACACACACACACACTCCACACAGTCAATTGGAGACACAGCGGGATGATGGGTTCAAGGTAGTAACTGATGGTGTATACAGAGACCTTTTTAGAAGAAACCCTGGTACACTCACATCAGACGCACACGCACGCACGGACGCGCACGCACGCACGCACACACGCACACACACACACACACACACACACACACACACACACACACACACACACACACACACACACACACAGTATTAAAGTGAAGACCTTGAGTCGAAGGTCACTTGACTGTGGTATTCTGTCAGACACGTCTGCAAAGTTCTTTTTGGGGGATTGCAGGAGAACATGTTTCAGTATTTAAGTATGGCCCATTTAAGTATAGTTGAACAAGCGTAATACCATGTTTGTTGCTTTAGTTAATCAGCACATTGTTAGCTCCTCCAGATGTTAGCTTGTTCAGTAAGTGCAGTGCTGATAGCACAGTGGGGTTTGTTTGTTGTTTCATGGTCAACATTATACAAACAGTTGACTTTCATTATGATACATTGTTACCCATGAATAATGTTTCTACTTTTTTATTTGCCTTGTCCTGCTCAGTGTTGACAGACAAGTGGATGCTGCTGTTGGCTAGCTTGTGTGACATTCTATTCCAAGCTAGCTGAGAGCTATTTGAGAAGTGGCGCACAGCCCAGTCATAAATTGCTTTGCACAGTCAAGGATGTATTTGCATGTGTTGGCTCCTAACACACGTGTGTGTGTGTGTGTGTGTGTGTGTGTGTGTGTGTGTGTGTGTGTGTGTGTGTGTGTGTGTGTGTGTGTGTGTGTGTGTGTGTGTGTGTGTGTGTGTGTGCGCTTTTGTGTGTGTGTGTACAATAGGTTATATTTTGTGTAAAAGCCAGGGAAAGCTCATGGTGCATGCCTGTGACACACTAAGTACATCCAACAACATAAAAAAGCACTTTTAGCATCACAGAAGAAACAAAATGGCTGAGAAAGCCCCCAAACCAGAAAAGGAAGGTGATAGAGGCAGGGAAACAATTCCAGAGGGCAAAAGGGGGTTAATTAATTTGTTCAATAAGTGAACAGCTGTTTGTCTCGATTTACCAACGCGTTTCCGCGGCGCACGCGAGCGACTCGTTTGATATGATAAGTGCAGGATGCGCCCATTTGAGTCTCAGTCGACTGTCGGGGGCTCGTCGCTCCCCTGTCTGTTTGTCAGTCATTAACGCTCCGCTCTGCCTCATCAGGGGGACGGCGCCGCTCACGCAGCTCCTATGGGAACAATCTGCTGATTGCCGAATCTAAAAAGATCCCCAAACACAAGCTGTTCCGGATGTGTTTTAAACAGGCAGACGTGTCACTGTCTGTTGGGGCGGGGTTTAACTCAAGTTTTTTTGGTTTCAATACCACTCTATTTGCAGGGCACTGGGGATTGCATCGTAATCGTATGGTTTTATGCAATCCTCCCAGAAGGATGGCAAAGTGCTGTTCAGCACTGGATGGTGTAATCTTAAGGTAACATGAATCCACTCTGCATGGATGGTAAATCCCCACCACCACCTGTCCTCATGATGTTGCGATTCGTACACAGTCACCTACAGATGGGATCAGACTCCTTCTCTCTCGGATCAAAGGTTCTGGGTTTGATCCCTGGTGTCCACGGCCATCCTTTTGTGGACATTCTTGGGTAATGTGTCCGGCCCATCTACTGTTCTTCATGAATCAAAGCCTCTGATTAATGATGATTCATGATTTTTTTGACAACCGTAAGGGTGACGCCACATGCTGCAATTATGTTTTATAATTTCCCCACCCGATATTAAACAGGGACATATATAAGCAGGCATATCAATTCCACCTCATGTCCTTCAGGAAGCGGACTGAGACCACTTTCTGTCTCAGTCAGAGTAGCTTTCCGCTCACATTTGCCAACGGGTCAGTTGCTTCCAGCAGCTATTAAGGACCACAGGGAAGTGAAACACAACGGGGGCGAGAGGCCTTCTTGTTTGAGGTGACAGTTGAGAACCGGTCTCATTGCGGTCCGCTGGCTAATAAGATGAGATCACGCCCTGTTCAGAGTTCTTAGCAGGTCCTTCCCCTTGACAGACCCGTGTAGCAATCACAGTGTGTAATGTGTGCTTCACAGGTATCAGAAAGTGAGACGTCCAGTTCTCCAAAAGGCCAATTCAAGTATCGAGGTGACCATTGCTTTCCGTGTCTTTTAAAGACACCACAAGGTCATGACTTAAAACGTGCTATCTTCAACCTCCCCTCAGACATTAGTCAAATCATTTCCTTTTTTCATACAAGCAGGGTACCTGCAGCTCATTCTAAGTGTCCTCCCCATCTGACTATATAGTTCAATTAAATATATTTCCCTAATAAACGCCTTTTACAATGCCTTTATCATCAACAAAGAAGCAGCCTAATTTCCATAATGGCACGGGTATCAAAGCAACATAACCTCAAACCATCAAACTACGACAGGCCGTTTATTTTTTCTCCCTGTGTATAGGCAATCCAAAGCTAATGAAATGCTTCAACCACCACTTCCTCTGAAGGTGTCGTACCCTCCAGCAGTCGTCTCAATGAGCCCCTCACTTCCTTGCCAAGTATCCACGGCCTTACCTATGTGCCACTGACGGCACTTCTGAGGGGATGTCATTGCTCATTAGTGGGCCGCTGCGAGCAGAGGCTATTAGTCTGGCAACCGCGTCTGCAGGACCAAAGCCCGAGGCCTCGCCGCATTTCGAGACGCAATTATCCGACGGTATATATACCTCCGCGCCGGACCCCTCCGTGAAGCAAAGTGCAGGGCCCTCGTTCGCTAACAAGGAGCCAACCCTCCCCGACCCTCATTAACCGGGCCTGTAGTATGGGGTTCAGCTCGCTGGCTACGGATAAGTGGTGTCCACATGGGTAGAGATGCACATGCTCTCAGAGAGGGGAGCGGACGGGACGGGAAGCGGAAGTGAGACTCTAGCCCGGGTGTATGACTCCCAGAGTGAGATAGGGATCGGGTTGGATTCCCAATGGCCACAACCAGCCTACCTGTCAGGCCTCCTTGAGCAACGTGTCTATTTTGGACGTATGCCAAAATGATGATGGGTGGATGGATGGGGACACAAAAATAAACCACCAAAGGGATCTTTTTGTTTAGCTTTCCCAGGGACATTATCCATCAGCAACAAGACAAATGGAGCTGGGGGAATGACAAAATGGGGTCATTTGACAGGGAGATGACAGCACCATTACCGTAACAGTAGCGTTCTTCCAGGGAGCGTGCACCGCTCACCACCGCTGCCCACTGCCCACTGAAGGGTTATAGGCAATGACAACGGCCACAATGGCATATGTGTGCTGAATAGCGAGAGGATATGGCCATTAAGAACAGACTCTCTCAAATTTGGTGGGAAAATCTCTACTCTAAGTAGGTCCTTTTTCATCCCACATTAATTATGTTATATCGCTAATTATGTCTCTGTGTTATTATCAATTTGAAAAAAAGTCATAAAGGAGGGAGAAAACAAGAAGAATATCGGGGACGATTGACGAGGTTGTGTCTGTAGTGAAGTCTGAGGGCCAGAGTTTTTTTTTCCATGGAAGCGGGCAGACTGGGACAAAGAAGGTCAATTGGCAGACTGTGTTGAGGTACTGTTGAGAGACTGACTGCAGACTGGGCCAAAGGAAGGGAGAGAAGAAACAGGGTTGGTGGCCCTCCAAGCGCGCGCGCTCTCGCTCTCTCTCTCTCTCTCTCTCTCTCTCTCTCTCTCTCTCTCTCTCTCTCTCTCTCTCTCTCTCTCTCTCTCTCTCTCTCTCTCTCTCTCTCTCTCTCTCTCTCTCTCTCTCTCTCTCTCTCTCTCTCTCTCTCTCTCTCTCTCTCTCTCCCCCTCTCTCTCTCTCCTCCTTGACGTGCCTAATTAGAATGAGGCCTCTTTAAGAAAAGCAACACCTGGGGTTTTATTCAGAAGAGCCTACATTTCAGGGCAATTGTGAACTCAACCGCCTAACAGAGGCATCCAAATATTTATTCATTTATCTAGATAATAAAAAGATATGGGAGTAATTCTAGTTTTTATTCTTATCCCCAATCTCCATATAGATTTTTCAATTCATAAGTTGTCTTTATCGTTGAAAATACGTATTTACTGTGTGGATGTATCACAGTAATATCCAGAAGCTGAACAGCCAAACTTTTATTTTTTTATGCGTTAAAGACCTCTTCTTTAAAGCAGCCATGGTGGAGTGGATGTAGCCCTTGACCCAGTTAATTAGAACACACTTGACAAAATATATAGACAATAGCCTGCTTTGAAGTCACACACACACACAGACTTGCACGCAAACAGCTCTTTTCATGCACTCAAGTGTTTTGCATTTTCCCTCTCAATTAGAGCACAGCGATAACACCGAAGACCATGTGATCAACAACACATACAGTACATGCACTTTACTTCAACTGTAAAGGCTGTAAATAGACTTCATTAAAGGAAGGCTGAGGCAGCAAGTCCTTCATGCCTCTGGCCACGGCTTTAAACTTAAGTACACTGGTGGAGGTAAGAGTTGTGGTGGATAGTAGGTGTTGGTGGGACATGATGGAGGTGCACATGGTGGAGTAGGATATGGTATTGGTGGTGGTAGATGCAGTGGGGGGACAGTGATGATGGTTGTGGTGGCGGTGGAGGAAGTGGTCGTGGATGTTGGTGGTGATAGTGGACGATGGTAGGTGTTGGTGTTGCACGTGGTGGAAGTGCCAGTGTGCACGGTGGTGGAAGTCATGGTGGGACAGTGATGATGGTTGTGGTGGTGGTGGAGGTAATTGTGGTTGGACGGTGTTGGTGCACACGGGGGTTATTGCAGTGGTGGAGGTAGCGGCGGTGGGATGGACATGGTGGTGTGGGTGTTTGTGCACAAGGGGCTTATTGCAGTGGTGGAGGTAGCGGCGGTGGTGTGTGTTGTTGGCGATATAGTGGCACCTCTGCAGTCGCCGCTAAAACACACTTTCCTCAGCCCACGTGGAAGTGATTTAGTGTCACAGCCATGCGTCACAAAGGAGAGGCGGCGGTATTTTTAGGTAAAGGAAAGGAAGCCATAGGAGGAGGAGGAGGAGGAGGAGGAGGAGGAGGAGGAGGAGGAGGAGGAGGAGGAGGAGGAGGAGAAGTGAGGGTGGGGGAGGAGTGGAGAGGAGCAGAGCCGCTCTGTGGTGGCATGGTGTGACGGCGGCTCGTGGCAGGTGGGTCGTCTTTTGACAGACAGACGGTCCCACCCCTCCATGTGCACTCTCATCCCCGGGGATAAATAACAGGAGAGGAGGAGGAGGAGGAGGAGGAGGAGGAGGAGGAATACAGCCAGGCAGCCAGGAGGAGGAAGAGGCTCTGTGGAGAGACGGAGGTACGCCGACAGGTGCAGCACAGCCCCTTATCGGAGTCACCGCAGACGACCCGTTTGACGGAGCGTGCGGGCACGTCGTCATGTTGTGTTTGCCTCCTGGGCCGCGCGCACACACAACTTTGGGGTGTACACACACATTCACACACACACACACACACACACACACATCAGTGTTGTGATGTCTTTGTGTGTGTGTTTGTGCGGATATGTGTATCAACCCCTTGTACACGTATAGCCTAAACACCTTTGAATGAACATTGCCATCCCATCCCATAACATACACGAACAACTCCAACCTAACCATTCTCTATGTACTTTGCAGCGAAAAAGAAGGAAAGGCAATTACTAAAGTGACCTCTGCTTCTATGTCTTGGATTTATAGCTCAGGCTTTGGCAAATACATGCTTTATATATATATATATATATATATATATATATATATATATGTCCTGTTGTCATCCCCGCATGGATTCAACAGTAGTGGGCTTGTCACGATCCTCTGTGCTGCTGTTTGATGTGATGTTGATGCTCTCTCGACGCGTCGTCTTCATATACGCCACCGCTGGTTTGACAGCGAATGAAATATATAACACAGAAAATCCCATTCTATCACCCAATCACCGCCTTTGTGCTTCACGCCTTGATCAGAGAGAGAGGGAGAGAGAGGAGAGAGAGAGAGAGGCAGACTGACAGACAGATGGAAGGAGAGGCAGAAAGAGAACGAGGCAGAGACGGAGGGAGAATGAGAATGAGGGACTGAAGATGAAGATAAAGAAAAGGTATGAAGTTAAACATACCACATAAGAATGTTCTGTATGGGTGTGTACTTGCATGCGTGTGTGTGTGTGTGTGTGTGTGTGTGTGTGTGTGTGTGTGTGTGTGTGTGTGTGTGTGTGTGTGTGTGTGTGTGTGTGTGTGTGTGTGCGCACAAATACGTGTATGAGTGAGTCCGGTGGCCAGTGTTTAAGTGTATTTTTTTAAATCATTCTTAAAATAGTCTGTGTCACAGTGTCTCAGGGCTGCAATCCCCAGATTGCTGTGGTAGGAACATGACGACGGTGACTCCAATGGGAGCGATGCATCAATAGAGTGAAATCGGGAGATAAAACGAGAGGACCGATGAGAGAGAGCCGGATTCACCACCAATTATACGGTGGCTTTGATTGGTGGACGAGAGATCAGAGGTTGTTTGAAACTTCCCCTGCGACCATGCTGATTTATTCTGCTCCATTAACATTTGCTTGGCAGGGGACTGCGTGCTCTGTGCATGGAAGGGGATGTGTAGAACCCAAAGTTGACACCAACAATATTCATGGTTTCAGTTAAAACATTCACACTCTGCGAGCTGATCCTGACCTATGTTCATGTATCCCTATGCAAAAAGTTTTAGTATACATCTACAACACTATCTATAAAGAAGCTTGTAAGTCAAGCCATGAGGTATATAAGAAAGAGCAAGAGAGGGAGAGACATGTATAGGATAGATAGATTAGTTAGATAGATAGGATATAGAGAGGGTAGCCTCTCCACCAACAGAACAAGCAGCAAATTGGTGGGGGGCCCCCTGGCAAGGGCCACAACGGTTAGGCAGTCCCTGTTAATCTGATTTCAGAGGCCTCCCCTCCTAACCGTGTTCAAGGAGAGGCAGCCCAAATGGGAATCACTTATGAAGTGTCTGCGAGATAACAAGCAAATGCTGAGGCTTCTATCAGGAACCAACAGACACAGTGCCGCGAGCCAGAGAGCTGGCCGTCTCACACACACACACACACACACACGCACGGGTGTGTACACACACAGAGGAGACTGCCAGAAACTAGCTGCAACAGGGGTCTTTACGAAGAGGGGGCTTTCGTACACTTGTGGATGTCAGGAAACAGAATAAGGGGGCAGCTGCGGAGAGAGAGAGAGAGAGAGAGAGAGAGAGAGAGAGAGAGAGAGAGAGAGAGAGAGAGAGAGAGAGAGAGAGAGAGAGAGAGAGAGAGAGAGAGAGAGAGAGAGCGAGAGAGAGGAAAGTGAGAGAGCGAGAGCGAGAGAGAGAGATAGAGAGACACACACAAACACACACGATGGGAAGAGTAAGTGTAAAAGAGAGAAGGATAAAAAACAGTCATAGAGGACAAGGGAAGCAAGGACAATAGGTTTTGAAAGTAGGGAGGGAGGGAGGGAGAAGAAGGGTTGGAGTGGTCTGGGAAATTAAGAAGAGAGGAAGAGTAAGGGGAAATGGAAGTTTGAGTGGAAGTGGTTGGGGGGCATGGAGGAGTGTGAAAGCCAATTCATAATTGAGGCACGTCACATGAGAGAATAAAGGGAGTGGGGCGAGATGGGGACGAGAGAGGACGCAATGCACAGTCTGGGAGGATCTTCCATCTCAGCTGGAAGTCTATCTGAAGCCTGAAAAGAAAAGTTAATTTCCAAACCCATGGGAGGGAGGGTAGGGAGGTAGGGAGAGAGAGAGAGGGGGGGGGGGTGGAATAAGTAAGTAGATAAAACCTCTCCCCATTTACACTTGTGATCTGAACTGAACTAAAGTTTATGCACTGACAGAATATGGGTTGGCTAATCTCTGATCTAGCCCAACTTTGTTATGGAAGAACTTAAGGGAGGGAGACGGTTCAAAGCCCGGGCAGGGAGACCGGAGATTTAAAGGGTGAAGTTACACCTCATTTCCTGTTTCGTTATCGAGATTCCTACCAAAGAGAAACTCATCTGCGAGAATGGATGAAGCTTTCAGAATTCTGAAGTAACGAGTTACATCAAAATCCCAAGGGAAGCATTTTGGAGGACTTTTAGGAAAGAGGGGGTATGCTATCTCCACGGTTACAACCCACACCGACTTTATGATACTATTTTAGAACCGTTTTTGTTTAACGGTTATGTAAGGGATAATGTATAGAAGGCCGGTCATTATCGGGAAGATAACCCCCTAACCGGACGCCGACGCAAAGCGGAGTGGTCTTGTTTCCCCCTGAAGAGGCTTATTTTCGATAATGACCGGCGTTCTATACATTATCCCGCTTATTTCACGGCTACTTGCCAAAACAAAAAAACAGCTTCACACAGGTGTGTCTTTTTACAGTTTATTTGTTACCATTGGTAGAATTGAACTGCAGAGAAATAGTTTGCCAAAGACTTTGACGTTGCTTAGCAACCGAATACGCTGGGGTTGATAAATTATCGGATGACCTGCTGCGGAGTGACACGAAAGACGTGAATCAGATGCAGAACAAATCTATTTCCTTGACAGCGTTCATTTATGCTTAGATACGGTCAATTATGGAAAAAAAAAGACTGTCGGACATAGGGAAGGTCCATTCAAGTGAATGGAGCATTCTGCAGCATTAAGAAGAGCCGTTTCATAAGAACGTTATAATGAGCTAATCCGCCACACACCATAGCGTTATGCTATAGGGGTCCGGGAAGCCTAACCCTCACTTGGACACGTACATTAAATACATCGCTGCTCAGACGGAGCCTCACCCTCCATGCACACCGGGGAGTTGATCCTTGAGAAACGCTGCAAACTCATCAGATCAGAACAGGCTTTCCGTCTGAACAACCCCAAAGTCCTGAGGTGTGCAAAGCCGACAAACTAATAACAATGCCATCGATATTGCCTAAGGACACGAGTATCTCCCAATGTCTCAAACATTAACCAAAATAACATTTGATTAAACTTAACAGGCAGGACATGTTTGCTTATTTGAAATGTAAGCTCTTAAGTGAATGAGAGCCTCCTCTGGAAATTTGAGTTATCTTGTTAATTCAGAAATCAGAGCAGATACATTTTTGCCAAAAAGACGTAGCTCAGAATTCCGAGATTATCAACTTGTTAATTAAGAAAAACAGAGGATTTTTTCTTCTTCTGATCAATGAAATAGGGCAGCGGGCGTGTTGCGCTAACACACGCTTTAGTAAAGAGCATGTGCGTTTGACTAAAAGCATGCGTGCAAGTTATAAAACTCACACTTGCTTTATAAAAAAATAACCACCATGTCACCTCCCGGACTCCGTACCTACCTGAGCCTTGACCAATCGACAAAAACAAAAGTTCACCATTTCCATCTACCTGCCAGCTCCATCTCCACAAAGTGTAGGCCCTTCACAAGGTGCAGGCCCCCCACACCGCCAGTGGCGGCCAGCGGCCTGAATACCAACGCAGATCTCCGAGCGGGCAGCCTTGGGGCTGACACTACTGAACACCACTTATCCTGCTTTAACACTGCACTCAGCCCTGCCTAGCCTCTTCACCAGTCTCTCGCCAAGTTTCTCTCTCTCTCTCTCTCTCTGGTCAGTGATTGGAGTGTCAATCAGGGCAGGGGGGGGGTTCAGCCCAAACACTGTTTCCATAAGTGGCTGTCTGGTGTTAGGTGGGGGCTTTTTGGAAGGACTCTATGGACAACAACAAACACCCAACTCACCAACTCATCCCCCAGCCCTAGCGCCACCTCCTCCCCTCCACACCCCACTAATTGCCCAGCCCTAATGAGCTTGCCAGCGATTGCCACTAAATGCCTAATTGCGTATTGACATTATGCAATGCACCGGGGAAATGGAGCGGGGGTCAAATCTGTCCATCTCAGCTCGCTCAGGATCGCCCAGCCCAGCAGGAATGGTGTGTAGACTGCAGAAGAGTGTTGTGCTCTGAGTTTTGAGGAGCGCCCACGCACACACAGATGTCTGCGTCAAGTTCTCATAAAAAAATGTGTGTGCATGTATACTGAATTCCTAGCATGACTTTTCAAAGTCGCAGTGGACTAAAATCGGTCAAGTGTTTGACTGAAAGTGTTTGCCGATCGCTGAATTTGACTGGTCTGCTTCATGGCTCTGCTCTTTATTATTTATGGGTCGTCATTCAATTCCTCAATCAAATCGGCCTCCAAAAAATTACCATATCATTTCCCCAAACCAAATTGCGTAAATCTCTTGACACTGAAGAGTCTGCCACTAAAGGCTTTGGAAATAGCCTAATTATTAACAATATTCATCATAGACAATCAACAACTGATTGGCTGATCTTCAACACCAGCAGGCTTTATTTCGCAAATAAAGATTTGCTTTCCTTTTATTCTCACTTTTACTGATGGTTCTGCACACAGAGAGCTTCGGTTTCAATGGCTGAGAAAATCTCATTTATGCATCATGTTCTCGTTCCATTCTAATCTGGATTAGCTGGATTTAGTTCCTTCACAAACTGACAGAGGCTAAAACGGGGATTTTCTGTTCTCTATTAGAGGCCCTGTAGAATGTATTACTACGAATATACCGATTTTTTTCATTATATTTTCTTTCATCTGTCAATGCGAGGAAAGTAAAGGACACAATGTATAAGAAATTACAGAATTCTATGCTTTGATGCCAAAGGGTACAAATGTTTTTTCACCTGAAGGGATTTCTTGTAATACCTAACAGACCAGAAAATACTCAAGGAACACGATTTTAAAATAGCTTCTAGTATTCTCTTCAAAACAAATGTGCACCTCACAAACACGTGGCAGTTCTTGGCGACACGATGTACCTTGGGACAGACTCCACCCACTACTAATCAACTAAAATAAGACTATGCTCAACTAACCTAATTTCATAGCGGGTTTCCCGAATCTTTAAAGCAACTCCTACGATTGGCCCCAACAACAGGGCAATAAAGGCTGACGTTTCAACCCAGGAAAGTACATGAGTTGGTTTAGATTTGATTATGTCATACTCATGATCACAATGGCGTGCCAATAAAGAAACAATGACAACATTGTATTTAGAGTGAGCACATTTCAACTGATTATCTGCCCGTTTTCCTTTAAATTTGAAAATGTACTCTTTAGTTCCAGAGAAAATAGTGAATAGCTCACCTACATTTTAAGTACATGTTCGTGGCCATTTCTATTCCGCATTTCTCCATTACTAAATGAAAAGGGAGGTAGAAAAGCAGATGGATATCGATGTTAGGACCAAACTACAGAGGGCCATGCATAAGTGAAGAGTATTTATTCATGGAGCAGCCAAGTGTACTTAGCATTGCATTGTGGCCATTCTCTAAAGACTCATAGCCAGATTCATAGCCTTTAGTTAAACACAAAAGATTATTACCAAGAGAAAAAAAAACACATCACATTGTTTTCCAAAACAAAACGTGCTCCCCATTTCAAACCATCTCCGCACAAAGACCTGCAGTAAAAAGCCTTGAGAACCAGCGGTACAAGCCTTCAAAGGGACATTGTAAATGTGGCTCTTATTAAAGTTATGATTAAATATTAATTGAATAAATAATGTGGGTATTTTTCATGATCACAATGGAGGCATTAGGGATACTGTGTGTGTGTGTGTGTGTCTGTTTCCTGCACTGTGTGTACGGTCTCTGTTTCCTGCACTGTGTGTACGGTCTCTGTTTCTGTCTCTGTGTGTATGTCTCTGTTTCTGTCTCTGTGTATACGTGTGTGTCTCTGTCTGTCTGTCTGTCTGTCTGTCTGTCTGTCTGTCTGTCTGTCTGTCTGTCTGTCTGTCTGTCTGTCTGTGGGGGGGGGATATTTGAGCAGTACCAAGAGCCATTAAACTAATAACTAAATTCATAGTTTTGTTTATGTATGTCTAAACCAATGCATCCGATTAAATAGAATGTTTTTGCTTGCATTGCACAAAAGATATTATACTGTTGTGTGTGTAAACTTTTACACAGCAGGTGTAACCTTTGCATAATGCAAAAGCTTGTTTGGCCACAGTGCAACAGCAGACTAAATTAAAAACATTTGTAATTCATTGGCAAATGTATCAGTCATTGGAGGAAAAAGTTTCCCCGACGGCTGAAATGGTTTACCTGGTGGACTGATGCTTGACATACGTTTTAGTCTCTCCCCTGCTAGAACCTATAGATTATATACACATACAATAACTTAGTGTCAGGCCTCTCCCCTGCTATAACCTATACATTATATACATACACAGTAACTTAGGGTCAGGCCTCTCCACTGATGGATCCTATACATTATATACAGTACATATACAGTTACTGCCTGTATTTGTAATCAGTGCCTGCGTGCCTTGCCAACTTCTTGCAGACGCATTAACATTTGACTTTTCATTTTAACTTCGCCCTAACTTCAGGTAAAGATTGAAAAATCTGTATTGGGAATGTAAGGCCCAATCCCATTTCTACCCCTTACCGCTTCCCCTTACCCCATCCACCTTGTTTTGAAGGGGGAAGGGGAAGGGTTAAGGGGAAGTGGTATGGGGTAGAAATGGGATTGGGCCTAAGTCTTGTTTATTCATTCACTATCTTGTTCCTGGTCATACCAGAGCTGGAAATGACGGCTTCTCACTCAGCCTTCCCCTATTCCTCTGCTGCTAAGAGGCATTCAGGTGTGTTCTGCAGTCGGTTTTTGTGGTTGCCATAATGCGTTTTTGCAGTGCAAACGGGAAGTAAATTGTTTTCAGAGTTTTTCATCCTTAACCGAAAGCCACTTTCTGAAATGTTGTATGGATCAGAAGCTTTTCAAAGGACTAAATATTTCACCAGGGTAGACAAACAGAACACACAAAGATGCCGGAGAGAGCATGGGCATTAGGAGAAGCGGCCATGACACTCCAACTGACTCTCAGCAAGAACACGGCAGTCTGGTCGGGGTGAGATAATGAAAAGAGTTGCCCTGTCTCCCTCTCTCACCCTCCCCTTCTCTGTCTCCCTCTCTCCAATCATTTTCCTCTCCATCTTCTTCTGTCTCTCTCTGCCCCTCTCTTTCCATCTCTCTGCCTCTCTCTACACCCCCCACCCTCCCTCTCCATCCATCTCCCTCCTGTAATATCCCAATCCCCTTCCCTCTTGCCCTTCCTCTCTCCCCCTGACTCTTCTTCTTGGTCTCTCAACCGGTGCCTTCCTGAGGGAAGGGGAGGGTGACAGGCTGGTGTCATGTGCATTGAGATTAACCTTTTTTCTGACGGTCACAGAGACATCACGGGTGAACTTCTCAAGCCACTGTTTATTAATTCATTGACAGGTTTATGAATCGTACTGTGTGTGTGTGTGTGTGTGTGTGTGTGTGTGTGTGTGTGTGTGTGTGTGTGTGTGTGTGTGTGTGTGTGTGTGTGTGTGTGTGTGCGTGCGCGTGTGTGTGTGTGTGTATTTGTTTGTATGTGTGTGAATGTGTTTCATTGCCTTTCTTTTGTTTTTGCACCATTGCTTTAACAGCATCAGTCTTGATCAGTGTGTGAATACCTGTGTGTGTGTGTGTGTGTATGTGTGTGCTTGTGCTTCTCTCAGGGCAAAAACAACAAATGCTGTACAATATAAACACTGCATCCCTCCAGAACACAGAAGATGTGTTACTGCAGGTGTTTTAGAGGCTGTGATCTGTGGGTGCATTTATAGGTAAACGTGTGTGTGTGTGTGTGTGTGTGTGTGTGTGTGTGTGTGTGTGTGTGTGTGTGTGTGTGTGCATGTGCTTCCGTGCGTGCGTGCGCGTGTGTGTGTGTGTGTGTCTAGGTATGTGTGTGCAGGTAGTGTGTATGTGTGTGCAGGATCATTATGAGCATATGGGTGTGTGTGCAGTAACCCCCCCCCCCCCCAGACACACACACACTAACACACTCTCAGGTGCATCACTATGTCTTTGTCATTACACGGCAGTGCACCATCAAGCGACACATGCTAAGGTGCCGGAGGTGCAAGGTGCTCTGTCATGGTTTGTGAGGTGGAGCAGCTGTCACCCGTGGCCCTATCCACAGTCTGCCGTTTCCTGGAACCAGGGAGTACAACGCGTCCCAGCGGCCCGGCCCCGACTTGGCCAGCGGCTTCTCGAGAAACAAACAGCACAATGGGAAACTTTGAACTGAGCTGCACAGCCAAGCAAGCACCTGATTTACATACAAAGCCTCAACGGTAAGAGGACTGCGAAACCCGCAACCCATAAAGATAATGAAAACCCACACTATGTGCACATCGAGTACACACAACACACACAAAGTAATGATAAGGGTGGGAAGGTATGGCAGCTTCATGTCAAAGGGTTGCCATAGCGACTAGGCATCAGAATTTCACTTCATCTGTTGGGACTTTGTGTGTGTGTGTGTGTGTGTGTGTGTGCGTGCGTGTATGTGTTTGTTTATATTTTGTGAGTGCATGTGCTTTAGAACGTGTGAATGACTGTGTGCCTGTCTTTGTGGGTGTGCGCCGCAAGCATGCATGGATGTGTGTGTGTGTCTTTCTGTGCGTGTCTTGTGTGTTGATTTTTCTCGGTGTGCGTGTCCCCACGGATGTGCCTCTGTTTATGTGTCTGTCATTGTATGTGTGAGCATGCATGCACATCTCGGTGTGTGTTTGGGTGTGCGTGTGCATGTGCGTGTGTTTGTGTGCGTGTGTGTGTTTGTGTGCATGCATGCGTGCGTGTGTGCGCGCGTCCTCTCCATCACCAGCGAGCAGCTCCATAGCAGCACATTAACCCATGTGGCTCCACAGACTTAGCAGCTCACAGTATTAATCCAGCCCTCCCGTCCCAAGCCGTTGACACATGCCAACCTGATTACCAACAGCGGGGGACAATTAACCACCCCCAGACCAACATCCCCATCTCCCATCCGCACCCACAGTAGAAAATACACCCACTGGTTGATGCACCAGGGGTTAACGTCCCCGCTGGTTCTCCCCCACGTGGAGCATCATTATTGGGGGAGAGAGGAGGAGAGAGGACGGCAAGCTCAGAGGAGATAATCACATCCTGACAAGGGGGAAATGATCATGTTGGGTGGCAGAGCTGCGGCAGCAGACTGGTGGTGGCTTTTAAACGCACACTAAATAAAGTGTCACAAGGCTCTCTCTCTCTCTCTCTCTCTCTCTCTCTCTCTCTCTCTCTCTCTCTCTCTCTCTCCCCGTTTTTTTTACTTTCTATTTTAAAGCTGTCTTAGCCCAACATGCTTGGGTCATCGCTCCCAAGCAACACTGTTTTAATTGCTTCGCCACGGATATTTAGTCCGGGCGGGTGTGTACGTATGTGTGTCTGTGCTTGCCTTGATGGGTAGGGGTGGGTAGTGGGAAGAGGGGGGCTCCTTTTTGATACACCACCCTAACCACGCACTACAACCCGACCGCAAAATCCCTAGCCACAGATTACATTTGCCCCCCCCCCCCCTCACATGCCCACACAACTAGCCTCCCCCCAATCATTCACAGGTCAGTCGAAAACATTAGCGCGCTGTGCTCATTGACCCCCCCCCCCACTCCTGATTAACACAGTTCATTAACGGGGGGAGAGGGAGACGTTACGCTGGGTCGGTGTCTGTGGTGACGTTAACGGTGGAGGCAAAATGTCAGCCAGTACAGCAACGGACAGCAAAGGGAAAAAGAGGAGAAGAGATAGGAGCTACGGCACTTTAAACGGGAGAAGAGAGAGAAGAGAGGAGAGAGGCGGGAGAGGACAGAAGATAGACGAAGGAGGAGAGAGAGAGAGAGAGGAGAGAGAGGAGACGAAGGAGGAGAGAGGAAAGAGGACAGAGGTGGGAGAAACTAGGAGAGACAGAGAGAGTTAAGGGAGAGAAACTAGGAGAGGATAGAACAGAGGGAGGAGGATAAGAGAGAGGAGAGAGGAGAGGAGAGAGGCCAGACGAGAGAGAGGAGGGAGGAGAGAGTCGCTTGCGCCGTGACTCAAAGGCTGCATTGTCTTCCTCCGATTCGGGTGAAAGAGCTCAAAGCTTTCGGGCGGGGGGGGGGGGGGGGGTGGCGGGGGCGCAACAGCCACACACACACACACACACACACACACACACACACACACACACACACACACACACACACACACACACACACACACACACACACACACACACTAACAGAAAAACCCACAAGCACACAAGATCAAGATGAATATAGAACCTTCATGCACTACCATTTAGACCTAGGTCCCCCTGATATAGCGCTGCAGTATGGAGCAGTACGTTTATATATATTTCTATATATATACGTCTATACATATGTATATATAAATAAGTGTACAAGAGTACTCTTTTACTCTTTGTACAAAAACTGAAAAGATTTCAAATCAACCAGGTGCTGTGCCTATTCCATTAGATCTCTTGCTACGAGGTAAAATAAAATAACCTAGGCGGCATAATCTCTCTGACAAAAGGACCATAGAGAGGTTTGTTTTTGTAGGGATTTGGCCCCGACTTCAAGGAGTCCTCGTTTTGTCTGGTTGTGTTTGCTGCTGTCAACAGTAGCGACCTCAAACTCAAGTTCACCCTCGGAATAAAACACACCTAACACACGTGAGCAAAACAGAATCATTGATTTCACTGCAAAGCGTTGATTTCAAGGGCTCGTCATCATGCTCGTGGCCAGTTTCAACATGATGTGTGTTTTTTTTTTAAAAACCAATGACTCGTGTGTGTATGATTGAGGCTTTCTCTAGTGTCTGCCTAGTGTCAGATTCGCCAGGGGAAACAGCTTGCTGTGCCTACTGGGACTTTTATGCGAGTGTGTTTATTTTTAGGATTTGCGACTCAAGAGGATAAATGTTTCTGGCCCATTAGGGAGAATTTGCCCCTAATTCATCCAAACGACCGTTCGAAACTTTACTACAGAAGTTCTTGTAACTTTTTGTATCCCGCAAAGAGGTTTTCATGTCTGAGTGTCTCCAATGATTAAATAGGATCCCCTTTTCCAAAGGCTATTTGCTCTGCACTAATCTCGCATAGCCAGACATTCACTGGCAAGGTCAAGAAATTCTGATGAAATTCATGCAAAAAAAATTGGCTAGGTCACCATGCTGACAGCCAATGGACACAGGCGAGCGCCGGGCACAGTAAGAAGGGGGAGCGGTGCAAAGACCTCAAGTTAAAGACCTTCCGTTTCCTACAAGTCATTTCTGATGCTACATTTGGCTCAAATGTTTATTCTTAAAAAAGCAATGCAATTTAAATACAATTATGTTTTTCTGTATATCCATAGTTTCCGTTATATGGATATTTCAATGGCGATGTCTGGGTGATTGATAGGCTTGATTCTAAGAAGACATCAATATTTGCAATACGATCGTTTTCATGCATGTGTCTGTCTGTCTGTCTGTCTGTCTGTCTGTCTGTCTGTCTGTCTGTGCATGCGTGTGCTTTCGTATCCCGTTGCTCCAAAAAAAGAAACACCCACAGACATTCTTGGTTATCCGACGTTTCTAAAGCTTGAAACCCATTTCCTGAACTGCGTCCGGTGCTGGCAGATGGTTTGATTGGCAGATGGTCTGACAACCATAAAGCGCGCTGTTCAGGCAGCTGCCAATCACCACCGTACTGAGAGCTTTAAAAGACAGGGAGAGAGCGAGAGAGACTGACGCAGACTGACGGACGGACGGACGGACGGACGGACGGACGGACAGACAGACAGACAGACGGTGAGGGAGGGAGGAGGAGGACGAACACAGAAAACAGAGGAAGGGACTATAACAGGGGTCAAACCGACTCATGTAGAAGCAGCGGTATGGAGCCACCCGAGGCTGAGCAGTGGGCCGGGCTGTTAGTGGATAAACTCAAACCTCAGCCTGGCTCAGCGTTTTATTATTATCATTAAACTAATGCCCCCGAATTAGGGACGTGATTCCCCCCCCCCCCCCCCCCATATACCTCCGACACCACCACCACCAGCACTCTGCTAAGCCCCCCTACATCAATCTATTCCTGTTTATTGACGTGTGTGCGGCCTCTGCGTCGAACATAATCAGGTCTCTCTCTCTCTCTCTCTCTCTCTCTCTCTCTCTCTCTCTCTCTCTCTCTCTCTCTCTCTCTCTCTCTCTCTCTCTCTCTCTCTCTCTCTCTCTCTCTCTCTCTCTCTCTCTCTCTCTCTCTCTCTCTCTCCTGATTTGAAAGAGCTGTCTAAATGTAGAGAACGACCAGAAAAACAACCAACCAAACACCAGTGTGCGCCCCTCTGTCTGAGGGATGTAATCTAGAAGAACGATGATGTGTGTGCGATGGTTTAGCCAACGTGAGCGACAAACCGCAGGGCTCCTTCAACCTACGACGGTGAACACAGTATTTACAATATATATACAAGGGAAATTACTAATGGCCCTTTTGACGCCTTGGCATTCAACTCTTGGATAGTATAGGTATGTGCTTCTGTGTGTGTGTGTGTGTGTGTGTGTGTGTGTGTGTGTGTGTGTGTGTGTGTGTGTGTGTGTGTGTGTGTGTGTGTGTGTGTGTGTGCTTCAGTGTGTGCTGATTCAGGCGAGAGTCTTCTAACTAGGCAGCAGTGGAAAAACCACAATGGAGTCGGGATCAATATTTTACTCAACCAACCGGAGAGGCCTGGGCCGATCTGATCAGTTAAGCACATTCCTGGAGAGTAGTAATGGATTACCCTCAGTAAAAAAAATTGCACCACTATTCAAATTTAAAAGAAAGGGAAGATAAAGCACAGTGGACACATTGTTGCTGTGTTTCTTTGCCAAAACATTCCTTAAATTCCATCCCTATTCCTGGTGTTCTCTTCTTATTTAGCATGGGATTTTAGCATTTAAGTATCTTCATTTGGCTTTTACAGAAGTGCATTTACATTAGCGTAGGCGGTACTTAGTCACCTATTCCGGGCGAACGAAGCTCCCATCATTTCCTCCACAGAGTGTGAAATCCTCTAAATGAATAGCTACACCCCTTCTCCCCCGCGCTTTCCCCCAGCGCTTAATCATATTGTAATGACAGGTGGGGTCGGGCGGTGCGGGTGGGGTGGAGGGGGGGGGGGGGGGGGGGGGGGGGGGGGGGGGGTGATGGTGGTGGGCGGATTATGTAAACAAAGAGTGGAGGTGTGATGGGTGTCAGTGCAGAAAGAAATAATCGCCTGCATGTGTCAGACAGTCAAGCAGTAATGGCTTGCGTCAGTGGAGAGAGAGAGAGAGAGAGTGTGTGTGTGTGTGTGTGTGTGTGTGTGTGTGTGTGTGTGTGTGTGTGTGTGTGTGTGTGTGTGTGTGTGTGTGTGTGTGTGTGTGTGTGTGTGTGTGTGTGTGTGTGTGTGTGTGTGTGTGTGTGTGTGTGTGTGTGTGGGGGGGGGTGTGTGTGTATCTGGGGTATTTGGGTGGTAGAGTGTTTGTGTGTGTGTTTAAACTCGTGTGAGTGTGTGTTTTTGCTCGTGTGTGTTTTTGTTTGTGTGTATGTATGTGTGTGTGTGTGTCAGGGGGGGGTTTGCGTTTTGCCTTATTTTCGTATTAGTTAGTAGGAGCATATCTGTGCATATTTGAGTGTGTGTGAGTATGTGTGCGTGTGAGTATGTGTGTGCGTGTGAGTATTTGTGTGTGTGTGTCAGTGTAATGAATGTGGCAAGAGAGAGCTGGCACAGCCGACTGATGGATGGCCCCTGTTTGGTCGGCTGATCCTCTTGGGGGATGTTGGGGGGGCATCCGAATTGGATGGGGGAGGGAGGGGGGCTGCTATTTGGTGTTGGTAGGGGAATACAACTTAGAGTAATTGGGTCAACGACGCGCCAGGCGAGGAGCCCATCCATGCTTTTAGTGGAGGGGGGGGGGGGGGGAGAGAGAGAGGGAGAGAGACGGAGATGGAGATTCTGGGCATTAAAAATGTATCAGAGAGTTGGGGTGTTTCACTACTAACAACAACAGTCCTGCAACGGTAGTTTCATCTTTACGCAGAAGCCGCTCGACGGAAAGAAGGCAATAACTGATACTAAAGTCGTTTACTTCCGATTACAGGCATCGAGAATTTATGCTTTTTGAGTGTTCCCTCCCATATCGGGTTGTCAGGGCGATTTGCAGAGAGCAGGCAGGGCTAACTCAATTTGGTTTATGCAGGTTGTGCGCATCCGTCTTCTGTCAGAGGGGGGGGGGGGGGGGGGGGATTTAAAGTACAAGGGCAGCGGGGGATTGTGTGTTCAAGCCACCGCGAGGAAGACGTGTGTGTAGGGCACTGCGCGTGCACTATAGGGCTTCTCGCTTCGGCAGGCTCCCTGCCGCGCAGCACAGATGTGCCAGGAAATATAGGAATGAGAGATATGCTGAAACACACATTTTATGTGGATCCATTTAACAGATGTTTGGAGGAATCCAAATCGACTTAAAAGTAAAGATTGCAATTAGTGCTGCACGACAGAGATTCCGTAAAAGCAAGCGGGCGTGAGGCACAACATCGCTGTGGGGAATTAAGCGTTTGTTTGTTTCTCTTTCAAGAGTGATCATGAGTCAGTCATGACAATGCCAAACATCTCGATAATAGCATGTCGTCAACCCACCACTCTACACATAATGGCCGAGGTAGAGTGCTTCTTGTTGAAGGACAACACCGGTCAGTGAGTCAAACCACTGAAAACCTTCTCTCCTTGCTCAGCGTCTCAATGTCTTCGATCAATGTGCATGTGGAGTTTGTGGACAACACACCAGTGGAACCACCATACAAACAGTGCATAATGTTTTTTCACCCAGAAAGCGAGGTGCTATACTGCTGTGGTTCACGTTCAGGGCAGGCGCGCAACTAGCAGAAATGTCCTCTGGCAGATACACACATTGGAACACGGAAATGATTTTGACAAATGTAGTGAAGCCAGGTGGGACGGTGTCAGTGGTTGATCACCCAGAGCCCAAATTGTTTTGTGAGAAATCTGTGTTATCCTGCCTTTGGACGACTACGGAGCGCGCCGACGCCGGAGCTAACCGTCTAGTGGTCTCCGCGACAGCCGATGCAGAACGGTGTTGCCGCCTGATTGCTTCCCATGAAGAAATCGTCGGTGAGAAAACTAGAAAAACTAGGGTAACGTCGGACTTGAGCTCCAAGGATAACGGATGGACAGGAAGGGTTAAGTGGTCCGCGTTGGGATCTGTCAGAAAACATTGCGTGTGAGGAGGAGGAGAGAGAGAAACAGGGGCGAGGAGAAGACAAACGGAGAAGGGAGGAGACGTAGGACCTTGAAAGAGCGATGTAAAGAGAGGGGCGATGAAGATGAGGAAGAGAGCGAGGGGAGAGACACGTGGGCGTCCTACTCGCTGGCAAGACTGAAAGGTCAGCCTTTGGACTGCTTGGAAAGATCCGTCATTAGGACGCACACACACACAGGAGCACAATGGACCCACGCACACACACACACACACACACACACACACACACACACACACACACACACACACACACACACACACACACACACACACGCACACACACACACACACACACACGCACACACACACAACAAGTGCACAAACACAATTGGCTTCTGCTTTTGGCCTGGCTCCCTGCTGCTGTTTCCTATCCTATTTGCCCAGGCCAGCTACCTTTCTTTAAATAAGACCATTTATTTACTGGATGGCCTGCGATGGAACCTGCTATTGTCACAGCTCTAGAGACGATTGCCACATAAAAAGGATGTGATTGGCCAGGGAGCCACCGGCGTCTCAACTTACTGCCATCCCATTGGTCTCTTCAGCGACAGTCATCTTCAGTGCTCGATTAATGCGACACTGCGTTGCATTAACTTGCCGTAGTGTGGATATGTTGTTATGCAGGGCGTGTTGCGGTTGCAGTCATCGGTGTTATGTTTTTGCCACCTCAGCAGGAATATATACATCTAGCGGGGCCTATGGGTCCAGTTCATAAGGCCTGCTCTATTTTTATCATAAAAACGTTTACCCGCACCTGTCAGAATTGATGTGGCGAGGATTTGGGCTTTATATTTTAACTATTGACAGTGGAGCAACAAAGATCCAGCAGGCCAGAGCTGTGTGCCTTAGGGCCTTTCCATACAGTTAACCTGACTTATGTTCCCCTGCGGTCCCATGCTCAGTATGGCTTCATAGAGGAAATGTAATCCCTCACAATATTTCACGAATAAAGCCTTTAGTATGCGTGTTTTATTTTCTAATCTAAAATGCAATTCAGGTCTTTTTATTAGCTTTTTAAATAGCTGCTATACTTTTATTTTGAAAGATTGGATGTAACTTTTACGATAGGCTGCTTGATTATTCTTTAGGTGTATATAAAGCCCTGCTGGAGCAGCCTAAATAGTTTCTTGTGGGTTGTTGGAGTAATATAGTCTTTTAGAGGTGCTATTTTATTCTATCCGTAATAGAATGCCTCTGGGTTTTAACCATCATTTAGGAATTTTCAGCCTGAAAAACCTTCTCAGGATGAACATATGGGTACCTCTAAAATGTTAGTACCATCTCAATAGCAAGAATCTAAAAAGGCAGATTGTTATGGCAGATTTCTGCCACAACCTGAAGAATATATGATCAAAGCCCCCTTTCATTTTTTCATAATATATAATCAGTTGCCGTGCTTCAGAATTTAACCCATGCTTATGTTCAGATACTATCAAAGTATGGATGAAATAGAATGTTCAAATCAATATCTCTTGAAAATCGAAACATAGAATTTGTAACCAGGGTTACCTCAAAGCGAGAGCACAAGGCTGTTATGCAATGCTTTGTTCCTGTTTACAAGCCTTGTCGGTCCAGTCAACGGTGCTAGACACTACCTTCAATACCGATTGCATTGTTACCATTGTTGTCCAAAAACTCATTAAAATAAGTCAAAAAAGTGGAATATAAGCCTTTCTTGTGATTCAGCTGGGAATCGCGCTCTCCCTCCCTCCCCACCCTGCTGAAGATTGTGACCACCCGAGAACTGTCTGGTCGAGTCCCTTATTTAAATCCAACAAAGAAAGAAGGTATGATGATGAAAGGACACCTGTGAATCGCGTTAATGTGCTTAGGGACAACAAAAGCCCAGGATGAAGGCACTGTGACAGGATGACCAGCGCACACACCGCTCCCTGGTGATGCCAGACATGGGATCAGGAGGAAGAAAATACATGTACCTTTTGGTACCTGGTATTATTTGTGGATCTCAACAATAGCTTTAACAGAAGCTACTTTCGCTTGTTGTTCATGTTTGCGTGGCTTTACCGAACATTATCATAACAGGATCAACATAACATGATGCAGAGCGTTACCAGAACAGTAACAGAACAACATCCCATTTGATTTGAGTGCACTGGATAACAAGAATCGCCCGTAAATGATACTGTCAAACAGGATGTGGGGTCGGGAGGCTGGAAGAGTTACCATGGCAGCGGACTCGACAAGTTCTTCATCCATCACCTTCCACAGAGAGCAAAGCAGAAGGTCTGCTGAAAGTCAAAGGCGGACGCGACAAGACGCTCGAACAATATCCGCTATCCGTGCTGCTCTTTGACCACCACAGGAGCGGTGAGACGATTGCCACAAACGCTGATCTGTGGTGACATGAAATGCCAGGCCATGTGTCATGTTGTTACCTAACTGCAAAGTTTAAAAATATAGAATATAGAACAACAAGAGGTAAGAGGGGGGGGGGGGGGACGAGAGCCAGGGGACGCGGGCGGCAGTGATGGGGGAACATTTACAAGTCAGATTAAAAGACGCCAGGCTATCGACCCGGTGGCCTATAACCAAGCGCTGCAAATTACCCCATTTCGTCTCCTCGCTTTACCTTACAAGTGTCTCCTGTTTTTTCTTTTTTTTGGTACTTTGTGTTCACTCCGTGTCTCGTTCATTTTCTCATTACCGCGCCGGTGCCACTCTGCCCTTCACCTCTCGCTGTCTTATCTGCGGCGGCCATCGCCCCTCTTCTCGTTATCGTCTTCTAATTATCTCCCTCTCCATCTCCCGCCCCTGTCCCTCTCCCCCCCTCCCATTCAAACGCTCCCCTCTGGAAACCTGCTCTTACTTTTTGACCCCCTTTCCCTTTGGCAGAATTAATGTCACAGACGCATAGCCAGACACTCACACACACGCACACACACACACACACACACACATACACGCACACACACTGAAGGAAACTGTCTACATCTTCAAAAGCTTGGTCGACAACTTGCAGACCTGTCTGGGTCAAAAGCAGAAGAGTGGAATTTGCAATCTCCCTCTCCCTTTTTCCACCCCATAATCGACCATTCTTTGTGTTCAATTTGACGTCTAGCGAGGTCCATGCTTGGGTTTCAGTTGGCTTTTGAAAGTGGTTGATTGGGGGTTAGTAGGGAACCTCTGAAAGACAACGTTAAAAAATATAGATATATATACAGAGCAAAAAGTAGGCTCATAAGGCTATATGATGAAATGATTACAATGATAAAATGATGAAATTATTATTTTTCCTGGGATTTGTTATTAAGAATTCATTATTGTCCAACAACAAACAAACATAAGCCCCTGAGAAACCATAGTCTGTGGATAAGAGCCTTTTCCTCATTGTGAATTGAGTACATCTGTTTTTGAACTGAGCAAATATATTATTAAAAAACAGAACACATAAGGATCAGCAGGGAAGATCTGATCCAACCCCAGTGAAACTTTTGAGCGGTACAGTGCATAAAAAGTATGCATATATATATATATATATATATATATATATATATATATATATATATATATATATGTGTATATTTACCAGGCCTATCAACACCAATTTAGCAGGGCCCTGTGAGTAGCTGAGTTCCACTTTCATAGGGGTAATATACAGCGGGCCTTATTGCTAAATCACCGGCTCCCTTAACAATATCCCGCCTACGACACTGCCACTTACTGTAGAAAACTGTCATTTGAATTCAAAAAAGATTTTATAGTTGAGCCCCAAAAAAATACTGTTCAATCAGAGTGTTGAAACTGTAGCAACTATCTGTTATTCATAGCAGCGGTGTGCTATTCAGAAATAAAATGCCGTGATTGATCAAGCAGAATTGAGTATTCAACAAAGTCTTGTCATAAAGACCGATAATTGTCTCCCCCTCCTTTGCTTGGCACTGTGCGGATAGAGAGCTGATGTCTCGTTTGCTTGCTTGCTAATGAATCAAAATGAAGTCAACCCTATAGGTTATAGCGTCACAACAAATGTCAAGGACGGGAGAGGCAATAATCAGTCTCAAGTTGCTGGTGTTATGAACAAACAAAGTTTACAAACTATCCGGTGTCCGACGTGTGCAGGCGGTAGAGTGGGGTAACTTGTAACCGAATGGTTGCTACTTCAATCCCTGCTCCTCCTAGCTGAGTGTTGAGGTGTCCCCGATCAAGACACCTCACCCTAACTGTTCCTGATGAGCTGGCTGTCGCCTTGCTTGGTTGACTGCGTCATAGGTGTGTATGCACTGTTATAAGTTGCTTTGGATAAAACCATCTGCTAAATAGCCTTAAATGTATGCATTTGCATGTCTGTTCCTAAGTTAATCTGATTGGTGTGTAGGGCTTGTATTCAGTTTCCCAATCTTTTACAATTTTCTAAAAATTACAGTTTGTTTCACATCTTGCCTGGATGTTTTTTGTAAATGTGTTTATTTTATTGAATACTGCATTCAATTGAAATAAAATACTGCTAACAATTGCGAATGGAGGACTTCAAAAAATAAAAAATAAAAGTTGTCACACGTTGGTTAGTTTAGCTCCCTGATGCATAAGAAATCCAGCAGCATACAATTTACACCGTTAGCCAAATTCACACTAAGAATCAACATATTGTCCATCAATTAAATCACCTTTTGGCATTTGGCTTATCTTTGCTTATAACAACTGGTTTTCTTTGAACGCAATGGAAACATTTTATGCTTTTTAACAAGTGATAGCCTGTTTAATTCAAATGAAAGGCTGCAGTGACCATAACATGAAACAATTCAAATGACACTGTTTAATTACAGAAGTTGACCTTAAACTCTCTCTCATGGAGTTTTAAGCGTGTCAACATTTCTCTTTGAGTTTTAAGTTCGTCAACATTTGGCCAGATAAGCTACGCTGCCATAGCCTACTGACTATTGGCTTGGTGTGTGTGTGTCGAACAGGGTGTGTGTGTGTGTGTGTGTGTGTGTGTGTGTGTGTGTGTGTGTGTGTGTGTGTGTGTGTGTGTGAGATAATTTGCTTAGCGTTCTAATCCTCCCAATCATTCTTCCTTCTTGCTATAACCACACATCACCAAAGACCTGCTGATAATATGACCTTTCCTTGTTCTTTTTTTAAAATATATTCGATATTTGAGTCGTTCATCAAAAGGTTGTACTCAATGACTGTTCCACCCTGAGGGAAAAGGACAACAAACAAACGATCACGTCTGCTTCTGCTTGGCAAAAGGAGACATACACCCATAGAAACGAAGCCCAGCATATGGTCTATGAGCCTCACTGACAAATCACTCCATTCTTTGACTCTACAGGATTCAGGTTGATCCAGACTCAATTATTTCTATGAGTAGAAGGTTTCAGCGTATTGTCTCAGGGGGGCTTCCGTAGGTTGTTGAATCTCACAGAAGCCTTACGACCCTATAGCAGACTCAGCTCCATCACGGTGGGCTGTTTCCCCATAATGAATTCCTCTAGGTATGTGTATAAAAAATAAGTTGTCCAATCTGACACGTGTTATGATGAATTGTTTATCATTTCGCTCCGTCAAACACTTATCGAGCTATGTCTGAATGAACCAGCCACGGGTTGGAAACGGGGTTGGATCTGAATCACAACAAATCTTTTACAATGTTGTTATATTATATCAGATTTACAGTACTCGGTCTAGATATAAGAGTCTGTATATATCCACATCCATTTGACTTAAGCTACAAAAATAGATTTAAAATAGACATAAAATGTGTAAATGGAATAGAGAATGAAGTCAATACTATTCACTGATATATACACTGACCAAGAAACTGATCAAGGAGAACAAACAGAATCACAATCTGAGCTCTCAATGCATGAATGAGTGTAGGAATACATATGTAGCCATAAGGCTATTGCAAATGGCCTTAGGCTGCTAAATAATTCTTCAAGAAAGGAAAGGCTCTTATGTTAATGTATGCAGAGCGCACGACGGAAAGTATATAAAAGTATCGCAAAAAAGAATTAAAAAGTTGTATATGAGCATTCCTCTTTACCTTGGACTTTAAAGCCGATTTCTCTCGGTCACAAGGTTCCCACAAATGACACCCGTCTTGTTAGCACCATAAGAAGATTAAAAGATTACTCTAATGTCAATTTGCACCAGCCAAATGAAATGCCTATCTTCGCACTTCAACACACACGCATAACAAACACGTTCTCAAACCCCCCTTGGTGCCCCGTGTTTTTTTTGTCTGCTGTTCACGCTGCATTTGACGCAGGTTACGTGTTCTTTGCCCAAAGGCCCCTTTACGGTGTCTGGTTGTGTGTGTTGAGCGGTTGTGGTGCTGTGGATCTGAAAGGCCAGCCGTCCTCACGCTGCCAGCTCCCAACACAGGAAACACACCCCAACCCATGTCTGAGGATCAGCAGAACCTCTCTCGCTCTCTCTCTCTCTCTTTCTCTCTCTCTCTCTCTCTCTCTGGGTCTGTCTCTCTGTCTCTCTGCTTCTCTCTCTTTTCGCTACACAAAGGGTGTAAGCCAAAGCCAAAGCATTGTATTCCTAACGAGTCTGGGTGGAGAGCCCATTGACGTTGGCCCCAGTGTGGGAGCATTGCGGGCTCCCTCTTACACACAGCTTTCATCATCGAGCAGGTGTTAAGTTCTGCTCTCAAACAAGGCCTCGTGTGAACCAGTGCGCGCGCGCGCGCTCTCTCTCTCTCTCTCTCTCTCTCTCTCTCTCTCTCTCTCTCTCTCTCTCTCTCTCTCTCTCTCTCTCTCTCTCTCTCTCTCTCTCTCTCTCTCTCTCTCTCTCTCTCTCTCTCTCTCTCTCTCTCTCTCTCCCTCTCTCTCCTCCCTCCTCCGGTACTCTCGTTGCGTTCTCTCCTGGATCTTGTTTTGGGGCCATATTGTAAGAATAATATTTCATGTTATTATTCATGGTCAGCCTTCAGGGCTCTCCCTAAGCCAGGCCCAGAGCCAGGCCTGAGCGAGTCCCTTGTGGTTAGGGGCCTCTGGGCATGGGGGGAACCCGTGCTAGCGATGTGGCTTTGGGACATGAACACCCGCAGTCCAGACAGTCATTGAAGACGGGCCGCATTGCAGAAGACCTTACTGGCTGGGAAAGGTATGTTTCTGTCCGGAAGCCTTCCAAGGGACCAATGCAGGTATTGTATAGTTTAGAAAGTGGTAGGATGAACAAATATTCAACAGCGTTCATCAACCCGGAGCTTAGCTCTTACCAAATGTTCGTTTCAGTTGACTTCAGCACCAAGGACAGCTCCCACTGGACACATGCAGAGGCTTATATTTTACATTATTTATTCATTCAGAGCAACTGGTGATTGTCACCAGCACTCCAACGTCGTACTCATGGGAGGCATGTTTGACGATGTTTGACGATCTGTATATAAATATATTATTTTTAAGTTAAGAACTGCAATAAATACATGAGAAAACAAATATCCTTAAACTTAAACCAGTCACCATTAATCAGAGTCTCCACATCCCAACTGTAGCGTACCAGCTAAAATAAACAGTAAACGATCACAGCAGGGGGTAGGAGTGCTTTCTGGGACTTTTTCATGTGAAGGCTATTTGTGTCGCTATTAATCACAGTTAAAGTCTCAAAGGGATTCACAGGCAGAGATTTGACTAACTCTGAGCCCTCCCGAGAGGGGAGATAAACCCCCTACAGAACCAAGGGGGGAAAAGGGAGCACTCTTTGGGGAAACCCATGGCAGGAGGCTTCTCTCCTTCCTTGGATGGAGAGGAGGGCAGTATTAGAGAGAAGGTCAATGGTTTCAACCTTTTTGGCTCTAAGGCACCCCAACGTTCAAACCAAAACATCAATGCAGACCACCTTAAAACATGGACATCGATTATGAAGAAAGTCAGACAAATTGTGATGATGTTATTAGTGAGATTTGTACCATATTGCACATAATCATACAAAATAATAATCAAACAGATATAGGCCAGTTTTAATCAAAACTAACCTATAAACTATTAATAATAATAATAATAATACATTTAATTTAGAGGCGCCTTTCAAGACACCCAAGGTCACCTTACAGAGCATATAGTCATCATTCAAAACTATGTAAAACAGACTAGGAATAAAAGGAAAACAGAGGTTAAACATGAAGAATAATAATAATTAATAACACTCAAAGACGCCTAAAGTGAAGGTGGGACCTCACTAACCACCAATATGTAGCACCCACTTGGGTGATGCACGGCAGCCAATCGGTGCCAGAACGCTCACTACACACCAGCTTGAGGTGGAGAGTTAGGGATGAGGTGGAGAGTGAGGGAAAAGAACATTTAAACACTATCGACCATATTTAAACACTATCGATCACATTTAAACAATATCGACCACATGTAAACACTATCGACCACATTTAAACACTATCGACCATATTTAAACACTATGGACCACATGTAAACCCTATCGACCACATGTAAACACTATCGGCCACATTTAAACACTATCACCCACATTTAAACACTATGGACCACACGTAAACCCTATCGACCACATTTAAACACTATCGCCCACATTTAAACACTATCGCCCACATTTAAACACTATGGACCACATTTAAACACTATGGACCACATGTAAACCCTATCGACCACATGTAAACCCTATCGACCATATATAAACACTATCGACCACATTTAAACATGTAAACCCTATCGACCACATTTAAACCCTATCGAATTTAAATGGATTGTAGGGACGGGTTTGGGAGGGGACAGAAATTGTACAACTTGGAATCAGCATCAGGGTTAAAAATATGGGTCCTTAAAATACTCCTTTCAAAGGGTACACACTCAAAAGTCGGGAGATGTGACAGAATGGAGCACAATTTATTAAGTTAGAAGTTAGAATTCCAAGCAAAGCACTTTGCAACGCTAGTTAAACTGGAAGCACTGAGGCGAGGCTTCATTTTAGAGACATGATTGTCCATGTCCACATCCACCGATATCCTTGTGTGGTCCCGCTCAATGCACTGCTGCTGGACTTTATTGCAAATGGACTTTATTTGATAGCGCTTAACAATTAGTGGCTACACTCTCACACCTCATTTATAGCCGCCGTGTGCGTACCAAAAACTGACACCATTGCGACCCTCGCCAGTGGGTCATGAGGCGGTCCGTTGCTTGTCGCAAAAACCTCGGACAAAGTGCCCTGTGAGCAGACTGCGCATACTGCTGGAGTCCCAGCGTCTATTAGTGCAATGGCCGTGCATAAACCGTCCACTCACATCACAAACAGCCCATCGCGGCGGCTATAAATATTGCATCAGGCGTCTCGCTGAGTGACATTTGCTGGTTTGAGCCAGGGATAGAACTAGCAACCAAACCGGTTGTTCCCTGCTGAGCTACTCCTCCCCTTAGGCCACTACCATAAGTCGAGCTTAGGAGCACCACTGGCTTTACAGGCAGTGCTGGAGGGCTGGATCAGATCAGACCGAGGAACACCACACGGCATCCGCTGTTCCCATTTAACATCTGCTGAATCAGGCCCCCCCCCACCACCCGCATCACACATACACCTCAACACACACCTTTAGCTTAAGATGCTCCACTTGTGCCCCAAAATAGCAAGATGCCACACACACACACACACACACACACACACACACACACACACACACACACACACACACACACACACACACACACACACACACACACACACACACTAACAGACAGACAGACAGTTACACTTACACACCGAGAGTCACACAAACAAATCCTCAGACCGCACACAGCAGGTAATGCAGCAGAAATCCCTGCAGAGTCCACATAATGCCAATCGAACGAGGAAGGGTGAAGGTTGGGGGAGTTTTAAAAAAGAATAAAGAGGGAAATCAACAGAAGCTTTCCGGTGTGTTGGGTAGTGAGTGGGCCGCTGGGCTATGCCTCACCTCACTGCTTACCTGGCCAGGCAATCCGCTTCCACCCACGCCCGTTCTTCTTCTACCCTTTGCTAATCCCTTCTCTTCTTCTCTGGAATTAGTTGTGCTCTGATCTCTCCTCCATCCCCTCTCTCTCTCTCTCCCTATTGCTTTTTTTTTTTTTCATTCAACCCAGAATGCTCACTGCTCCTACCGTTATACGTCATACACGATACGCAGATCTTGCCAAAACGCATTCAAATGCATTGAAAACACAAGGGACAAAGCAGCATAAACTTGACTGTGGGTGGGATTCCTTCATTAATAATCATATTTACAGATAGATTTATATTTATAAACCAATCAAAGCCATAATATCTATCAGCCATCGTGACCAGAGTTGTGTCTTCCAATCAGTGTTATCAAATTTGAACTGGATATGAAAAGGATTTTACGGCACAGAATAATTCTGCCAGAAACTCGACATACTGATCTAAGCCGTGTTTTATCTTGGAACAGGTGCTCCCTATGGAGCGTGTCAGGTAGCCTATTAATGCACCTCAACGCCTCCACGCAAACATCAGCGCGTTCACACACACTGGCGCAAACACACACACACACACACACACACACACACACACACACACAAAAACATAGACAAATAAAAGATTACTGAGCGTACACGGCGACACGGGAATTCACACAAACCTGGATGATCTGAACGCAAAGGCACACACACACACACACACACACACACACACACACGCGCGCATACCCACAAACACAAAAACACACACACACACACACACACACACGCATACCCACAAACACAAAAACGTGTGCGCACACACACAAATAAACGCAAACCGCTTCAAAGGAGCAGCAGGGTTCCAAATGCCTAATAAATACAAACAGGGATGCATTATCACGCTGGTACTGACATGCCGGCTCTTTTCTGCTGATATTTCACTGAGCCCCTCATCCTCCCAACAAACACACACACACACACACACGGTGAGGGAGTGCTCTGCTAATTCGGTTTCTGGATTTACCCGACGAGAGCCAACGTATCAGTCTATCCGCATGCGAGCGGCCTAGGCGGCGCCGCCGCCGCCGCCACGCGTGCGCCGTATAATCCCTTCAACAACTGGTTCCTTTTCCCCCCCTTACCTTACCTCTATTCAATCTCTCTGTATCACACGGCAACACACTTCCGCTCTCGAGCACACTCGGTCCACGCACAAAAGCAGACTCTGCCTCTGCTAGTATGAACACACACACGCTCACACACACCTTGACTCTTTCCCATTGAGCCAAAACTGGCGCACTTCACATGCAAGCAGCACTGCTCTGAAACACCCACGCACCTTTGCACACCTATGTCCACAAACGCACACAGACACGCACACAGAATCACAAAAGAATGACCTTCTCTTGACGCACCCTTACTTGCACACGTCTCCAATCCCATCCTCCCAGGGGCTTCCTACACACACCAACAGAAAAATGTCAATGCATACAACTTCCCTCGAAAGACCCCCTCCCACACAGACAGACAGACACACACAAGCCAGCTGTGCATGCTGCTCGCCCTTGCCCCACCTCTGTCAGGGGTGCTGTGTGTGTGTGTGTGTGTGTGTGTGTGTGTGTGTGTGTGTGTGTGTGAGACCACCTTGGACTGGCACAGGGAGACGAGAGGGGCTGCAGGTCCCCTCTTTTGAAGTGGTAAGAAGCCATGTTTACGCCACAGATGAAAGAAAGCCCAGGAGGTCCTCAAGTGTGTGTGGGCGTGGGGGGAGCGGGGGGGGGGGGCATGGCGTCGGAGACATACCCCGGAAATTGTTTCGGGGGTTAAGCCCTTCTTCATTAGTATGTGTAGGCATATCATTTTGATTTGATGAATACACACATGTAATTTGAACCACAGAAGGAGGATCGGATTAACTTATCTGTACTTGTCTTTCATTGTGATTAGCCATGAGGATCATTATGTTTTTCTAAGAATACTTATCATACATATTGTAACCCAAGGAAGAGACTTGTATAAACCTGGTTGTATTTGATCGTAGAATGTAATCAGCCGAGATGACTGTATGATTTGCTCTTTAAACAATACAATACCAAATGATTTTATAACAGGAAAACAAACCTCGTGAGGTAGCAGATGGTATCCAGACACGTTGTTTGACAACGTGCTCATCATCTCTACTGCAGATAGCATTTGTGTATAGCACAATAATGCTAATTTCAAGCTGACTCAATTTACCACCCTAGTAGGAACAGGAAAACAGTACACTTATCTTTATGTATTTTTTTTTCTCCAACCAATATGCAATTGGCTGGAATAAATATGGACTACCACACATAAACAAAATAATTTGATTGGCTTTGTACACATAACACAGCAAAATCCACAACCATAGCTATGTGGTCTACAATGCGCAAATAAATCCGAGCTCAGCTCATAATAAAAAAGGCAGAGCAAGCAAGAAACGGACAACCCGCAGTTACAGAAACTAATGTATTCGTGGAAATTTGTAAAAAAAAAAAAGAAAAATAGCAAAAGTAAACGCAACAAAGTATAAAACATTGGTGATGAAGGATACAGTCGACGCTATGGACCCAGGTTCAGATGGCAGGCTGGAGAGCCTCCCAGATGAAAGGCACCGGGTTTGATCCCATACCAGCTCAGCAATGACCCGTAGCCTCAGAAAGTAAAGCCCGGGTGTTTCATCTTTTGACGTGCACAGAACCGTGTGCATGCGCTTCCCAATAGGAAGTACCATCTCCTGTTATGTTGAAGCTTAATGAGGGAGAAGGAGCAAAACTTTGGAAAGAGAGTGGTGGAAGACCGGGAGCGAAGCAAGGGCAACCAGAGCATGTCAAATCCCCCCCAACTAATCTTCCTTCGCCATACGCGGGGTTGGTTTTTTGTAAAAAAAGAAACCCACAATGGGTCAAGTTTATCAGGCGCTGCTAAGCCTAGCCTGTACGGCAGAGCTAGCCAGCAGGCTAGCAGCTAAACCAGCACTCACCAGCACGAGTTGTGTGTTGGTATTCAGCTCCGCACGCCTTAGCTTTAAACGCAACATGCTAATTCAGCGAAGGCCCCAGAGAGAGGGGCGGCTTGGGGTTGATCGCTGAAAGCAATGTCTGGCTGAGAGTTCTGAGCGGGAAAAGCATATGTGCTGCAGACGTATACTCTGCAGCAGTCGGCTCGTAGTTTCAGAGAAAACGGTCTGAAGGGGAAGTACATGGCTCCCATTAAAACATCCAAAGAATGGCCTTCCCTGGAACACCAATACGCTCGGCTTATTGAAAGATAGAAAGAATAAGGGAAAGTGACATATGGAGGCTGCAGAGGTGTAGAGTTATGTCGACCGTTGGGGGGGGGGAAGCTCAATATTTCACACCACTCATTCTGCATTCACTTTGACGTGGATGGGGATAGAAAAAAATAAAAGGGGCGAAGATAACCTTCAGATCTCTCACCATCAAAGCTCCCCTGATGCTACGTCACACCACCCTCCCTCTCTCCCCGCTGTTAACGTCAAAATGGGCATTAAGTTGTGCTCGTGAGACCACGCTGATATCACCCAGCTCCAGTTCCGGGGGGGATGGGGGGACTCTGAGTTCAGCATGACAAGGAGCACCGCTCACTTCCGCGCTTAAAAACAGGACTGCGGAGGCCATGGAAAGTGGAGCAATTTACGGAGCAGTGGAAAACTGTTTTAAATCTGGGATGGACTGAGCAACTATGTTAAAAGATGAACAACGAAGCCCAACACGGACGGCTTTCCTCATACATATGTTATGGATTTTTCTTTCGAAGCGGATTCGACAACAGCGAAGGGAGCGAGAGCATCTGATTGGCTGGAGTTTTTTGGTAGAACCCAAGGCTGGGGCCATATTTCCGAATAAACTACTGCATAGCCAAGGCCATATCACAGCCAAATATCATCGGTACAAGAGGTAAAAGTGGATATCAGGATGTTATCACGACTTCTCTCAAGTGGCTTGCAAAAGAAAAAAAAATATATATATATTGTTTTGGGATGCCAATATGGTTGTGTTCCTCAATAACTTGAACAGCATTAACAAGTGGCAAGGCACGTTGGATTTCTTTTTGCTTGTCTCTCATTGATTGCAAATAGCATTAGGTAGTCAGTGGATGGGATTTTTTGTCAATGGAGCATATAGCCACAGCCCCTACTTAACCTTTTATGAGTGCTGCTGTCATTTACTACAGCATTTTGACGTGATAAAGGAATGCAAAGATACAAAATACCATTCATTGTCACACTCACAAAGTATATTGACTATAAATCCATTCAGCTCCCTTCCCGTGTGGGGAGAGAGAGAGAGAGAGAGAGAGAGAGAGAGAGAGAGAGAGAGAGAGAGAGAGAGAGAGAGAGAGAGAGAGAGAGAGAGAGAGAGAGAGAGGAATGGGGAGGGAGGGGGGGGGGTCGAGAGAGGGAGGAGGGGAAAGAGGAGTGAGGCTTGGTGGAAATAGAAGAGAAGGGAGGGAGAGAAGCGTGGTGGTGGTTGTGGTAGCCTGTGGAAAGAAGCAAATAGCGTATAGCAGACCAAACTACACCCGGGCAAAAGCAGCCCGTAGCCAGAGTCAGCTTTACAGCCCCTAAAGGCGACCTGCAATTTGTCGGTTTGCATTTCTATTTTCCCCTCATCTTTTCCCTTTCCCCGTGTTGTGCTCGGCTGGAAGTGGGATCGGGGGGGCTCTTCGATATAACTTACGGCCGCATGACTTGGACTGCGTTTCAGTGGCTCTCAGCGGATTACTAAACGTCTCCAGAGCACTGCCCGGGAATAGCGATATTCAGCACTCTGGACGGCGAATAAGCACTCGAGGTAAGCCTATGTACTTGATAACGGAAAATAAATCACCGACGTCGGTATATTGAGCTTATTTATTTTTTTGCTCTCCCTCTCTGTCTCTCTATCGGCGCAGCGGTGGTTGTGTTGAGGGACCGGAACAGTTTCGGAACATGCTATAGCCCTGTGTGTGTGTGTGTGTGTGTGTGTGTGTGTGTGTGTGTGTGTGTGTGTGTGTGTGTGTGTGTGTGTGTGTGTGTGTGTGTGTGTGTGTGTGTGTGTGTGTGTGTGTGTGTGTGTGTGTGTGTGTGTGTGTGTGTGTGTGTGTGTGTGTGTGCGCGCGCGTTAACACGGCTTCACGAGCACGAGGAGAGGGTCACACTGACATCGTTCCCGCCTCACGTGTTGGTCATGGAAGATATAGGGTTTATTCATGTGTACTTTCTCTGTCAATCTATCCGCTGTTTTAAATGTATAACGGTCATATACTGCACTATTTTGTCTTTAAAATCGCTGCGCCGCAGTATTCTGCCTCTGTTTCTGCCTCCGGTTGCGCTTCTAACTTTATAGGCAAAATATTGGACATTGCGTTTGTTAGGCTACTTCTTTATGTTGTTGTTGAGCCCGTGTTCAAGGATTTTGAGACGGTGTGGGAAGTCTGTTATATCTAGGCGTACCTGTTAAAATTAGCCTATATAAAAAAATAAAAAAATACATAAATGATGATGAATGCACCAAGCCCATTCAATTACGTGACGGCATATGTGTGGGAAGTACTAGGCCTACCCTAATCTTTCCGAATCAAATGCCCAAAACGTTGAAATTCTATTGTATTTTTTTCCCGCTATGGGAGTAAAGTAAAAAAATAAGTCTCGTGGCGCTATTTGTGGCAGCTCTTTATTCTGAAGAGTCAGCGCGTGTCCGCACGGCAGCGGCTCGTGCCTCCCGTCTGCAAAGGAAGCCATGCAGCTCGTGACAGCCACGAGGCGTTTTACCCTTGGCTCTGCGCCAGCGGGAGTTACCGCGGGAGAAGTTAAGGCCCCGGCAAAGCTGAGTCTCTTTTGACATGCCACTCATCACGATGACAGCATCGAGACAGCACCCCGTCCGCCGAACCTACGTGCGCGCGTGGTGCTAGACGTCTTCATGCGCACAGCGGGTCACGCCAACTCGTACATCTCGAAATGTAATCTGATGATGATGTAAGTCAGGAAAAACCGCCCGTGTGTGCCAGGAATGATTTTCTTTTCTTTTTTGGCGAGCAGTTCTCTAACAAGCTCCCATAGGTATCCACGGGTACGCATGAGCGCGCCCACACACACACACACACACACACACACACACACACACACACACACACACACACACACACACACACACACACACACACACACACACACACACAGTAATCCTACATTTATATTAGGCATGCTTGGAGTTTAATAATGATGATTAAGTTGATTGCATGTGTGGCAACTTTTCATTATATCTCCACTCAGCAAGAGAAAGGGCAGGACTGAAGTGGGGAGGAGAATAGAAATAATGGATCACAACACAATCTTCTTCTGTGTCCTTGCAGAACACCAAACCATGAATTGGCATTTACTTTTGTGTGCTTTTGCGTGTTGATCTGCCTCTGAATTATTTAAACCGCACAGGCAGCATAAGGCCAATTGTACGGAACACTCTGCTTTTATTAAAAGGATAAACAACAAGGCACATATCCATCGTTCATGCCCAATTTATTATCCAATAAAACAGAGCGCTGAGATTTATTTCAATCGGAAGCCTTCAGTATGGAGGACAGTGCTCCTGACTCTCTCTTCCCCCCCCCCCCCCCCCCACACACACACACACACACACACACACACACACACACACACACACACACACACACACACACACACACACACACACACACACACACACACACACACACACACACACACACACACACACCTCTTTTATAACACTCGGAAACCAAGCAGCCAACGACTAGGGGGACATAGGAGCCGTTGAATCCGAGGGTATTTATCCCTGTGCTTACTTCCCCCTATACCAATTACACAGCAGAGAGACTTGTTTCTATAGGAGTGCGTGCGGCGTCTCCCGCAGCTCATTCTAACACCTCTCTGCGGCGTGTGTCACATGATGAAGATGATGATGAAGGGGGATGACGAAGAACCCTCCGGGCCCCCCCGCCACCCTCTCAGAGCGAGGCTGGGTGTGTGCGTGGGGGGGGGGTATCTGATTGCATTTGGCGTGCCAGGCCAGGGCCTGTTTCTAGTAACCATGCCGATGAATGGATAGATGGATGGGTGAATGGATGGATGAACTGATGGATAGATAGATGGCTGAATGAATGGATGGATGAATGGATGGATGAATTGATGGATGGATAGATGGCTGAATGAATGGATGGATGAATGGATGGCTGAATGAATGGATGGATAGATGGATGAATGAATGGATGGATGGATGGGTGAATGAATGGATGTTTGGATGAATTGATGGATGGATGGATGGATGGATGAATAGTTGGATGGCTGGGTGGGTTGCGTGCCGGTATTGGGAGCAGGCACAAGATCCCCATTTATGAGCCACTTAAAATGCGGGGCCTTTCCCCATGCAGGAAGCAATCACTGCTATAAACACACCATCACAGGACAGGCCGTCCAGGCACGGGGAGGGGGAGAGAGCCGTCCCCTAGCGCCCCAATGTACACCACCTCCTAGCCCCCCCCCCCCTCCCCACACACACACACACACACACACACACACACACACTCACACTTTCAATCTGCATCCTCTCTCGCCTTTACAGTCACTCATGCACTCTCTAACCCCTCTCTCTCTCTCTCTTATCTCGCCCATCAGCCGACAAAAGCCCCCCCCCCCCCCTCCGTCCCCTACCCCCTACATCCCCACCATCGCCTCCGCAGTGAATTGTGGTCAATTGAAATGATCAAATGAAGACAATTGGCAAGGCAATGTCTGTCACAGAGAATATTAGGCTGAGATGAACTGCACCACTGAAAGGGGGTGTGGGGTGGGGGGGGGGGGGGGGCAGGGGCACGTGTCAGGAATAGTCAATGTGCTTACTCACTCTGAACTCATCCAACTGCTGTTGTGGCTTCCATGGGGAGCGGAAGAGAGTGTGTTTGTGTGTCTGTGCGTGTGTGTGTCTGTGTGTGTGTTTGTGTACAAGAAGGCGAGGGAGGGAGAAATTAATTATGCCAATGCTCTTTCCCCTTGCAAAAGGTTTTGTCGTTTTGTTGTTGCGGAGCGATGCGGCTATGCGACTGTGCTACAGTGTTTGGCCCCGTGCTGCGATCGGGCCACCGCAACAGAACCAACCCGACTGAGTTGGCGATGTCGGGCCACGCCCCTCAACCCCTCCATCCCCTCATCTCCATGTCCATCCATACGTTCTCAGCCACTGGTATTTCCGACGCTACTCTGGGCGCTGCAATCCCTCCCCTCCCCCTCACCCCTCATCCGACATCATGGCGTCCACTCCCAATCAATAGCCAAATTGCACCACCGATCGATAGCACAGCCGTAATATCCAATAACGGGGCCGGGGTGAGAGAGGGGGGGGGGGGTAAACATCCAGCTCACTGCTTTAGCACCACAGACTCTATGAAAGGAAAACACTGTTTAATTATGGATCAAAAACACCAACCTTGTTAGTGAGCCATGCAGTCTGTGCTTTCATTTGCATCACATCGTCCTATGCAAATGGTAGCGCAGTGTTGGGGAAACATAATTTAAGAGAATAAGCTGACACCATTTTCTTTTGCATTTTCCTTAATCATGCACAAACAAGCATACGCAGACATAGGCACAAACACACACAATATCTATACATATTTATTCAAAAGACACACAATTCAACAAACTAAACAAGAGTCATGAAAGCTAAACATTTTCTTACCATGCCCTAAAAACGTTTTTGAGGAAATCCTGTTTAGTTTCGACATTCAATGAGATACATAACAATTAAACAAGACAGTCCTAACCAAGTTGTTTTCCGCATGCAGACGTAACAATGAGATATGACCCCAACCCTGGCAGCAGAGACAAGCAAGGGAAGTGTTATGTTTTTGGAGGCAATTAATAAATGGACTCCTTAAAAAGATGAGAACAAGAAAACATTCATCTGATGGGATTCCATACATGGAGGTGAACAGGACCAAGGAGAAGATCCATCTCCTTTCACTTCTACAGTAGTAATATCTGTAGGGCTATCCTTTACTGCCTTAAGGCCTCCACCCAGATGGTGGGGGGGGGGTTCATATCGTTAAGCTGACTGAAGCACCTTCAAACCGAGGTCAAAAGACAAAAGACGTTGACGCACACCAGCACACATTACGATCGCTGGTTTTGCGTGAGCCCTGCATCGCAATTAGGTTAGCTTGAGATAAATGAGTGGGGGGAAAAAACGGACATCCTACCCGCGCATTTTTTTCCGCAAAAAGAGAGAAACTGAAAGCCTCCTCGCTTATCTCTGTCTCCTCTTATTGTTTGTCTCAGCTAATTTGTTACCCGAGACAATTTGGCGATGTGAGTGTGCGTCGTGAGAGGAGGAGTGAGTTGTAGCGGTGGGTGGAGACGTGTTTAGCATTCAGCGTGTATCACTAGCAGTAGTGCAGGCCGACGTATTGTGTGTTGGACCAGGCTGGGTTGAGCGAGCACACACACAAACCTTTTCACTTCATAGATTGAAGGAAACACACAGATACACTCACACACATGGGACGGAAACACTCACACACACAGAAACCCCTCCCCACACACACACACACAAAGAGCCCAGCTGCACAGGGTGGTGGTGAGATATTGGAGCCATCGCAGCCCTCCAGCCATGCAGTTATCAGGGATACAAAACTGATGGGAAATCAATCAGCGCAAGTGGAGTGGGCCCGGCTCGGTCCTGTATCTGCACGCCCCAGCCTGCACTGCTGAACCGCAGCCCGTCCATGCAGCCCTCTGTATGTCCATGTCATCATATGGACCCAGTCAGAGATCAAATCCACGGCATAGCGCCAGACCTGCTGTTGATCTACCATGATCACAACATCCAACTTTCTGTTGGATGTTCTTTCTATCCGAAGCTGCCGCACTATATTACTGTGACATCCATTTCCTGTTGCATCTGGATATGCCGTTTGGTTTCTCCGTCCTCTAATCTCTGCACAGTGTGAGCGAGCTAGCAGGTAGAAGTGGCAGGTGTGGGTTTTGTTGGCGGTGGCGGCGGCAACAGCTTAAACAAACAGGAATGTGCGATGTGTCTATCCTAGCTCATATCTAATTCATGCCATTTTATAGTTTGCGCTCCATACAGCCAGGCAGAAGCTGCAGTGGGCTATGCTGTGGTTTGATTTTGTGCAGACACACACGCGCACACACACACACACACACACACACACACACACACACACACACACACACACACACACACACACACACACACACACACACACACACACACACCTAAATGGGCAGACACTATAAATATTAATATCCTACTTAATAGCCACAGAAGTTCCTTTTAGGTGAGTGTTATATTTTGACTTTTAACCACGGTTACTCTGTGTTGGGTCTCTACGGGGCTGGGCGTGGGGAGCTATGCTTAAGAAGGCGGGTGTACTTGTATTGTTCTCCTTACCATAATACCGTAATCTGAGTTATTCTTCCTGCTCTCTTGAGAGACCACTTAAGTGCAGCGATGGAAGCTCGTACAACAAGATTGCCAAGATAACAATGGTCCAAATCGCCAGCCGTAGGCGTGTGCATGTGTGTGTCAGCGTATGAATACAGCAGAATGTATCTAAATGCAAATGCCAGACTCCATGCCTCCATGTGACAAGTGTGACAGAATCGTGCTTGAGAATCTGATGTATGTGTACCCTCTTCCTTTGCATTCTGCCAGAAATGATGGGTGCCCGCATGTCCTTATGAGTGGTGTGTGAGCTGTGTGTTTGGTCGACACGCTTCTGCAACGCGTAGCCGTTATGCATTGATGAGCGATCGCTGGCGCATGCTAAAGTGACATGTTAGTTGCTCCAAGTTAATGGATTGTCACACTTGGGCGGAGGTAAATATAGCCACGTAACAAGCAACAGCACTCTGTCAGCACATCAGTGCTATTCAATCAGCATCCTTTCTTAAGTCGGGATACTAAATCGACCATCCGGTGTCATGGATGAAGCACTTTGCCTGCCATCTGCTCCCCTGGGGGTTTTTGTTTTGTTTTTGTTTTCACGCAAACTCAAAATAGCCCTCACATTTACAGAATCCTTTCGAATTATTGGTTCAACAAACAAATGTTGTTATCTGGCGCTACAGTGACAAATTTAGACCCAGACACGTACCAGACAGTAATTGGCTAGACAAACGGGATCATGATCAAACTGGAAACATTTGGATAATGGTGTCTTTTAATGTAATACCTGGAATGTTACTCGGTCTAAAACATGAATCACTTGTTCCTCATTTTTAACCATACCTAATGACCTCACACTTTTCACAGTAATGACATTTTCTCAATAGCTGTTGAATTCATTAATTTCTAAGCATTCAAACACCAAAAACAAAGTACTGATTTCAATATGGAGAGAAATGTGATGTGTCACCCACTGCTAGTGGAAGTTGATAAAGTGTCATACCCCACCCCACACACACACCCCTTTCATTTGTATTGAAAAGAGTAGGGGAAAGGGAACTGCATACCAAGGCCATATAGCAGCAATAGCCAATATATAAGGTTGGCCCAAACCCAGAAGACTCTTCTGCAACTAGAATAATAACCGAGCTGGCTGCAGATGTTGGTGTCACACAGTAAATCGACATCAAACATTGACAGAGCAATGTTCTCCCTTGCTGCGACACTCACTCGTAAGATGCACAGCGTGTGCATAATCAGGCGCACACATACGTGAATGCACACATCCTAATCTGCATGCCCGACTGCAGTGTGCCCCTTCTGTGCCACAAGCTGGCTTTTATGATTTCCCTTTTTCTGAACTCGGTGCACCGCTATTTGCAAAGTGGGGGTTAGCGGTGAACACATCACGCAACCAGTGCGTAGCTTAGTTTACTGTCACCGCTGTGCGTTCGATGCGACAGACGGGAACACGTCTGGGGGACATTAAAGGTGGAAAACGAGAAGTTGATAAACACTCTGGTCGTATGGATGAACAGCGGAGCGAAGCCGCGGCGTTTATCCAGGAGCTATACGGTATGAAACGATAGTTGATAAGGGGAGTAAACGGTCCGAGTTGTGGCGAATCCCCTGAGCTCATAGATAATTGCTAGCGAGCTGATATCGAACCACGTTCACTCTCTTACCTTATTGAAGTGTCGGTGAGAAATGCACCGGGAGAATGAGTATTGTTTGGATAACTTTTTGGCGGTGTGCGCAGCAGACTGGAAGTGGCTTTGACTGGCTGGGTGATACAGGTGTGGCTCTGTGTAATTACAGCTTCTTGTTGTTGTGTGTGGTTGGTAATTAACTCTGGCCTGTGGTGTCACGGCACGAAGGCTGCTCTAGACTCAACACGTGCTTCTCTAAAAGCCCTGGACACGACGACTGATTCAATTACACTGCCAAATGCACATGTCTCAGACACACGCACACACACCCACGCAACCTCAGAGTCACAGACACACACACACACACAGTCAAAGAAAGACCTACACACAAGACACACATGCACACAATAATACACTATAGTATGTCCATAATCACATGCACATGTACATAGATGAGCGCTCACCTACACGCACAAATGCATTATACTGAGCACACTTAACGCAGCACAGATGCACAGATTGACAAAAACAAGCCGAACTTGCCCATTGGGATCATGCAGACGCAAGAAAGAGCAGAAGAGAAACGTATGCAAAAACAGAAATAGAAAACTGCTTGCAGCCACTCAGCCATTTCGCCCATCAGCCATAGTGAATCTCTTCTATCCATCTGTTCCCCATATGCACGTCTGTGTGTTTGTCTGTGTCTAAGTGCAGTAAACCGGGCCAACGAATCAACAAATTGTACCAGGCTCGAAACGATACAGATCATCAGAGTCCTGGCAGGTTGCAGAGTGTGAGTGTGTGTGAACAAGTGCAGGAAGAGGGGGGGGGGGGGCTGCGCTGCCGCACTGATGAGTGTACTGTAGTTTCTGCTGCAACTGGCTGGTCTGTGTGTGTGTGTGTGTGTGTGTGTGTGTGTGTGTGTGTGTGTGTGTGTGTGTGTGTGTGTGTGTGTGTGTGTGTGTGTGTCTCCAATCATCACTGGAGCCAAGGCGTCAAGTAGTTAGGGGTGGATGGTGGTGTTGATGAAATGGGGGCTTCACGGGGAGTCAAGTCTACTTTCCTGATCATCCATCCACCTCTCTCACACCCACAAACCCACACACCACACACACACCTTTAGCTATCACCTCTGTCTGCACTTGCGACAACACGACCAACAGGCACGGGATAATACAAGCACACACACACACACACACACACACACACACACACACACACACACACTCTACTTTGAAAGTCTATTGAGCTAAGCTTCCAGTTGCTCTACAATTAACGAAGCTTCGCTACACAGAAGATACCCCCCAGAGAAATTTAGCAAGCTAAGCTACTAAAACGTGTCAAAATTAGTTTTCTGCATCAGAGATACTTTTCTTTTCAACCAACTTCATGCTTATTCAATGCTATCTCAGTGTCAATACATCTGAGGGTCAAGAGAGGCAGGAACATTTCTTGAGTTTAATTGTTCATAATTTACGAAACAATTACTTTTGTTCTCATCTCACCAAACGCCAGATTGAATCATGCACTGCCAGACTGAAAGATGTATACAGGATTAAAAAGATAAAGCTCACATTTCTATCTTAAAAGGGTTAATTTCTGCTGGAAATAATAATTTCTGCTGTCTTTCCACAACTTTGTCTGTCTGTCTGTCTGTGCACTTGCGTGTGTCTATGGTCGTAGCATTAGCTCAATGATGGTACGTGTTGACACTGTCATACAGAAGACTTTCTTTCAGCTACCATCGACCCAAAACACCTAACCTCTTCCCATGTCTATCATCATCCCATATCTTACTGATTCTTCAATTTATTTCAGACGGCAGCAGAAATTTCCGCTGGACTGGAGCCTCAGAAATGCTCGGGAAATCTAGATTTTGTGGACACTAGCGTGCTACGTGATCAATAAAACAGCTTAGCTCCTGAAAAGCGATTGAAAATAAGGCCAAATCAACCAAAGCTACTTCATGTCACCGCCACACTACTGAGAGATGTAGTTCAACTAGTAACGTCTCAACTTGTTGCAACGCTATTGCCCAGCACTACACGTATGCACCACGCCTCGCCCTTCACTGAACCTTCACGTTCGGCTGCTTCAGTCAAACGTTGCTGCTGTTGTTGTTATTAAGACCTCGGGGTTCATCATCCGTGTGGAACCTTATCGATGCAACAATGTCCTTGTCCGGTTATTGAACGGAAAATCTAAAAAACCTCTAAACATGACATGTGATTTTATCAGTGGCGCACTTGTTGATAACCTTGTAGTGTGTGTGTGTGTGTGCGCGTTCGTGTGCGTGTGCGTACGGGCGATTCACTTTCTTTTGGTTCATATTTGTTTCAACCAATCATGTTGATGGAGGTGGGCATCTGAACCAATACCTTGTACGCTGGCCACTATAAATATCCACCTTTTTTAAACCCCTTCTGTAAGCTTCAGCTACTCACGCCAATGAGTTTTCTTTGTTCGAACATCTGTTAGAATAACAAGTCGTACCTACACCCCTTGCAGCTGTTGGTTTCTGACCCAGGCTCTGTGCTGTCTGCCCTCAGTCGTTTTGCCACAGCATAGCAGGACTGCCGGATCAGAGATAACACTTAGCATGATGCCAGGTGCTTGATCTTCACCCACACAGTGGTGGGGCAGACGGGTGAGCCCCCAGGGAGCGCTGTCCATGGCTAGATGTGGGAGGTGGGGAAGGAGACAGTGACGGGCAGGGAGAGGGGGGAGGCTGCGATGGCCGATGTAAGCTAGAGACAAGGATATTGCTTATCCCCACCGTACTATAAATGGATTGAAACAAAAACCAAACAAAGAAAACAATGTTCAATTCAAAATAATAATCGCTCATGAATGCATAGCAAACACGTTTCGTGTACATAAATCGTGTCGAAGGAATGTGCAGCGCACACTCCCAGGCGTTTGACGACACACACACACACACACACACACACACACACACACACACACACACACACACACACACACACACACACACACACACACACACACACACACACACACACACACACACACACACACACACACGGGCTTGCAAGCACCTATCAACCGCAAACTGCGATCGGGTTTCTCTTGAAATCAATCTATATACCTTGTAGAAATGTTAACGCTTAATGGAAAAATATTACCTCTTAATGAGAGCGGTTCAGACTCCTCCCCGTAGCCCCGCCGACCCCCTCACACGGGGGGGGGGGGGGGGGGGGGGGGGGCAGATCGATAGCGGTGAGGCTTGCCTCCCTGGTCCACCGGCTGGCCAATCACTTGAAACTGTAGCGTCCTGATTCACCTCCTCGGACCTCCCCTCCAACCTCGGCCCCTCAGGCTTATCTGATTAAATCAGTGGTATCGGGTTCACACAGCAAGAGGTGCGAGAAGTGTGGTTGTGTGTGCGTGTGTGTGTGATTATGAGAGTGTGTGTGTTTCTGTGTATGCGGGAGAGAGGGTATTTATGTCTTTGTAGGTGTCTGTGTGTGTATGTGCGTGTGTGTGTGCGAGGGTATGCACAAACATACCCTCTCAAAGAGGGTATGTTTGTGTGTGTTTGCGTATGGATAGGCGTACGTGTGACATGTGCGTGTGTGTGTGACATGCGTGTCCACATGCCTACGCGTGTGTGTTTCATCAAGGCTGAGTAGGACAGATCTTTTACAAAAGCTTTAATAGTTTCTTACGTTATTCCGGCTTCCTGGCGAGTCACTGAAGGGTAACTGTAATTACAAATCCGCCCTTTGACACGATGCTCACATTGCAAGTCGGTGGTTAACCCAGAGACACAGATCCAGAGGCGCCTCGCTGCGAGGGGCGGCGGGGGCTGTTTCCCCGCTCCCGGGAGGGTCTTTCTTGGCAGGGAGGTGACTAAAAGGGCTGATTGCTGGCCCTGCTTGGCTGAACCCTCTCACTCAATCACACAGGCATGTGCACGTATATACATGCACGCACACACACACACACACACACACAGGCACACACACAGGCACACACACACACACAGGCAAGGCTATTCGTCGGCATGGGTGAGGAGCTGCGAGGGTGAAATGTGTGTGCCCTCGACACGCAGGCAGCCAGGGTCCTGCTGCTAGCCATGCTTAGCTCAGCGGGGCGGAGCGGGAGAGCTGAACAACTACAAAAGCACTGCCGGCAGGCGGGGTGTCTCCGCTAACTTTTCCCCCCTGCTAACGGTGTTCTAGTTAGTTGAACATTTTAGGGGCCACAGTTCACAAAAGAAGGCCTAAACGAAATAGAATATAGTGCACTTTGTGGGGTGTCTTATCTGAAACACATTGTTATCGCCATGGCTGCGTTCCAAATCGCATACTTTTTACTTGTGGTTCGTACTGCAGCAGCAATTAAAAAGTATGTACTGCAGCACACAGAACATACAATTGGGACAAACTAAAGGTGATTTTGCTAATAAGAACACCTTTAGGGCCACCCACAGAGCTTCCACAGAGTCAGTTGAATCTTTGCTGTGCAAAGGATTATGGGGCAGAAGAGCGAAAATGCATGCTCGCTTCCAAACCGCGAAACGCAACCAAATATCCTGGTATGGTTGGCATACTGCATTTTCCATACTGTGTATTGCGACTAAATCTTTTTTCTGGCATACTAAATTGTATGGTAGGACGGGTATTGGAACGTAGGGTAGGGGAGGGTAAGGAATTAATATAGATAATTTGCAGAGCTACACAGACGTCTACATATGGATGGACAGTTAAAGGGTCTTGTCAGTTGGCTCTTTTGATGCTACAACCTGCTGTAAGATTTTTCCCTGAAACTATGGCTTACAAGACAATTTTGAAATTTGTGTCAGCCGTGCCATAGTTGAGAAGCTTCTCCTGGTTTTCTGGCCAGGCGTCGTGGGGGAAGACCTTAAAGCATTGGATTGATCCCTGGATCTCCTCATTGAGATATCTTCCAAATCTGGGGGCCCTCGACTAGGGCTGGGCGATTAATCACATTTGGATCGTGATTTCGAATGTAGCGTCAAACGGTCACAAAACTAATATAATCGAGTTTAGATTATTATTTATTTTCATTCAATGTTTTATAGAAAGTGCAGAACAGCTGGATACATATCTGTACATTATTTTAGATTTTAACATTTTTAAAGTGTTTTGTAACAATATGTTTCTCCAGTCTGGGGTGACCATTGCCTGCTTCGTGGAATCCAGTATTATCCCCAGTCAACGGCAATCCCTTGTGGAGTAATATAACAAATACAACCAAGGACACGTATATGTGTGGCTGTTGTCCTTTCAAATAACACAAATTGATGAAAAAACAATTATGTTATTAGAAATAAAGCCTTCTGTGACACTGCCCATCATCATCCTCAAACAAATGTTTACTATTCAGGAATGATCATAATCCTCTTTAGTTTTCTGACTCAAGCCTTGTCTGCTTCATCTCACTGGTCCTGAATGCAGTCAATGAACTTTAAGAGCATGCCATCTCTCTTTGGTCGGGCTGCCATGGCACCTCACTCTGTCAATGCCTTCCTAAGCTCTGAAATCGCTTGGCGGAGGATGAGTTAATACCTCCGTAGGGTGTAGCTCAAGGAGATGAGCTTTACGAAATGATTTGCCAAAAAGCATCTGAATGCGCTGAACTCAACTGTTTGCATTTCCCCTCTTAACCTAATGAGTAGGAGATCAAATATTCAAATCTAGTCACTTGCTCATAATTCTGAAACCTATAATAGTCAACATCCGCTGTAAGATGAAACCAACCTTCTTTGCTCTCTTGTATTTCAGCAGTGGATAAAGAAGCAAAGTGCTCCTTGTGGACATGTGTGACAGAGTATTGACCGCTGTCCACCGCACTCCCCTTTTAGCAGGCTGTGTTGAAGACACTCTGGGCTGCTCTGGGGATGTGTGGAGCCCATCGTGTTCCCTCCACACTGGAATGCATACCTAGGCATGGAGGAATAAATGATGGAAAAGATAAAACTCTGCTCGTTAAAAAAGTGTTCTTAATCATAGGGTAACTAAAGATAAATTCCTATTTAAACCGATAAACAGAGTGTTGAATCCTCAGCTAAATACTAAGCTCCTCTCCAAGGGCACACAACTCTCCCTGACTCGAGGCTGATATGGTACGTCTTCCACCTCAGATTGAGGAGGTCAGACTCCTATTTACTCATTTCTCAATTACCATCTCTGACCTAGCGGTGCAAAATAAGTGATAAAATAACAATAATTGTGTCTATTAGTCTAGGCTTGGGTGTTATGCCGGTATACCAGGGTATTTAAAAATCCCAACAGTGTAATTTACAACACCCCCTTCTTCGGTTAAATATTGCAGTGCGAATCGGGCGCCAGAAGTCCGCAGGCGTCAAGGTTGCTATAAGGAGTCTAGAGTAGTGTCTGACGCACTCCATCACGATGAAGGATCATTTGTTTTGTAGCCTATTCTGATTGGTGGTCTTAATAAGAGCAACCTGTGTGGCATGCAGTGAATTGCAATGACGGTCCACACATGGCTGTGTGGACCGAGGCTCCGTCAGCCTCGAATGCAGCCGGTTTCCGGTGCCACACGTTTGTTCCCGTGCCCAAAGACTTCGCCGTTTGACAGTGTAAAAGCAAAATATTCTTAAAAATCCGCAGAGTGACCGGTAAGCGTTCCTTTCTGACCATTAACAACTTAAATCAAGCAAAGAAAGTGAACTCACCAAGCAACTGTTCGCCCATTTGCGGTGAACATTAGTCGGTTCACAAGCTTTCAATCCTCGACGTGCCTCACCTAAAGTGTCTTGCATTCCCTGTGTGATCCGTCTGTGTCCCCGTCTATTTTAACAGAGACATAGCAAGCAGCCTTCACCTTCTCCACCAAGCACTCTTATCTTTTTCTTGTGAACTTCTTGTGCCAGGAAGGGATGGTTGAGTTCCTCTGTTGAAGTTGTCCCAACACCTGATGTGCGGGCCAGGCTGTCAGTGTTTGCTGACAGTGCCTCTTTTCAAGGTGCCTAGATGCCCTAGGCTTGCTACCCCTTTTACTTTTTATGCATTTATCGGCAAGTATCGGTGTTCTCTTGTACATGTTCAAAATCCTAATTTGGAAAGCCCGCCCAGACAGTGAATAAAGACACAAACAAGCACGCTTTGAGAGGGTAAGTGTGAGGTGAAGGATACAAAGCTTTACCAGCTGAGCTGAGGGAACGCTAACCTAATTTCACACGCACTGGCTTTAGCGTGGTAAACTTGACCAAAAATAGCCTCACGTTGTTTGGACAAATTAGGATCTCATGACACAATGTAAATGATGCAAATTAATATAGTGTAACTTGCGCTTTATTTGTTTTTCAACAAATAGCCTATTAACAGATTAGACTGAAGGTCATTAACATTGATGTTGTTAGCTAACGTAACGTAACGTCAAATGCAAAGTTAATCATAATTGCATTCCTTCCTCCTATATTAATATGCTGCGACCCTGCAGGGTTTTTACATTTTAATTTTTTTGCTCCCCACATTCCACTCCACTTTACCCATCAATGAATTAACCTGTGTCTGACTGATCACTCGCACAAACCTTTTTTATATACATTTATTTTATATTATTTTGATATATATTTTATATATAGATATATATCCAGCAAATTAAATCCTTCTTCCAGTCATTGAAGAATTAGTTTATCTTCTGTTTAGCAGCAACCTTCATCCATCTTACTGCTATCACCATTCCTGAGGTAAAGGAGCAATATTGATTCACCTCTCTTAGAGGACATTGCTTGTAATTGTCTTGGTTTGGTTGTTGTTCCCTTGTTTAATGTTGTTATGCTACATGCACAGGGGTAGCCATTCTCCACAAAGTGTGGGACTAGTTATTTATAAGCAGCAATGCGGCAAATGGGGCGAAACAAATTTATGATCCAATCAGCCCAACTTCTATGTGAATGTTTGAAGTGTGATATCGGGGGGCTTCTTTGGTCAGTCTTCAAACTTGTCGTGTTATGTGTGAAAGCCAGCGACGTGGTCTTTTTCATTTTAATTAGAACGTTTAAAAAAAGATCCGCTGGCACATGTGCTCTTGATATAAATTCAAGGTTGCACAAGAGAATCATATAGGAGTGCGAGATGGTCGCACTGTAGTGCACTGCTGGCAGGATCACCGATTCCCCAAACCACGGCTGGCCCTCTTAGTAAATGTATTTGCACAGTGCAATTCTGTCAAAAAAGAAGCCCCAGCAAGTTGGTGTATGATGAAAGCAGTGGAAAATACAAGGAGAGGAAATGTCAACGTAGCCTGTAGTGAAAGCGTAGCGGAAAAGAATGCTAAAATAAAATCTGCAAGCTGCTATATTCAAACATGGAGACTATAACAATGAAAGCTTTGACTGAAAAAAAAACTGCTTAAGCTGTCCAAGAAATCTACTCACCAAGTCAGATTTCGGTTGTTATCTTTTGCCAACCGTACTGCTAGCATTGAGCAAGCATCACTAGTTCAAATCAGTATTGTTTTCCTTTTAATGGACTGGTACAGGTAAAAGGTGTCGAGTCCACACTGTAGTTACTACCAAACATTAAAGGCATCTACTGGCAGCATCTCTTGTTTGGCCCTGCTTGCTATCTGGCACCGTTTGGCGACAGTTTCCTCGATTTGCATATAGTATACGAGAAAAATCTATCACACCTACATAGTTGTCCGCTGTCCGCACAATATGGCGACAACAATGGAAACATCGTCGGAACAAAAGCCATTTCGCTCCCTCCGGGGCCAACCTGGATGTGAAACGTGTGGTTCCTCGTGTCTGATAACAGACAGCCCGGCACTACAATGACTCCGCTCTGTATCCGGCCGATCTATCGCCAACGCTGCAAAAGGTTGCCAGGACCGCATCGCATCTCCGTCTCTCGGCCCCCGATCTTAATTAAGATTTGATTTCAAACCCTCTTCTTGGCACGGTCAACTAGGAAAAAGGTCAAAGTCAGCTGTCGTCCCCCCCCCCCGCACCCATCTTCATGTACATACCCACACACACACACTGGTGTGCTAGTGCTGATTTTTTCACTGCTTGATTGTGTGTCGTGCCAGGTTGAGGGACCCCTGGCATTTTGTTTGGTGGGAGGTCACTGCCAAGTGGCGGGGGGGTTGGTGGTCAGAGGGGTGCAGAGAGGGGGGCCCTCATATTGCTGGCTTTAACCAACCGCCACTATTCCTCACGGCTTTATCATCAACCGCGACAAAAGCGCCGGTAATCGGCCTATCTCTCATCAATGCTTTCCGAGTGGACAACTTATCGCCATAAATACACACAAGAAAAACAAATTAACTGCTGGCGTCAAGATCTCAATGTTTCCAATTAGTCAACACTTTAGGGTGGGGGCGGGGGGGGAACGGCACATTAGCAGGAGTGATTGCCCAACGCCTTCTTGAAACTGTAAATTCCGACCACTTTGCAGTCATCAAAACAAGTTGCCAGTTCCCAGCTGTACACCACTGTACGCGTGTCACACGAGCCCACGGGCCTGATAACGCTGCACAGCCGCTTTTGTGCTGAAGTGTTCCAAGCATATGCGAGGCAAATTAGCCGGCAACAACAGCTAGATTAGAGGGTCTCCCACTCTAACGTGCACTCGCCACCAAACCGCTGTATCCACACCGCAGCACATTTAACTATGAATAAACAAAATGACATGTAGTAAGTGGGGGTTCTAAAATCTTTTTTGTTGAATAGACTTTTTGTCAACTCATAACACTAATTATAGGTCTGCGCCTTTCATGGACCTGGACATGGGTAGGAGACATCTTCCCTAGTTGAGTCTAGAACCCGTGCCCATCACAGTACATCACAGTAGCAATACTATAACAAGTAATAGTTGTTGTGAGCAACACTTGTGTTTGTCCTACGATGTTGACCATTGTGAAAATGGTCTATTGATCCTCAAAACAGAGGTGTATATCATAGTATATCATTTGGGACTGTGACATCACTTGTTTCTTTAAAACATGACAAATGTATTGTCGTCACTGGTTGGCTGGCTCCACATATGGAGTTGCTTGTTTTGTAAGTGAAAGACAATGTCGCCTGCTCTTTGGCAATGTGATTCCGGAGTGCACTGGGAGTCAATCAGCTCAGCTAAATAGGGTTTAAAGGTTCATTATGCTGGCCAGGGGAGCCCTCCTGAGCTGTTTGGATTTAAAGAATTACATCCACTTTCCCACTAAGAAATAGGAGGGAAAGATTACATATTTTCACCCTTAAATTTGAACGGTTTCCCCAGAAGATGTCCACAAAATGGTCTTATCTCATCATCGCTAGGATTTAATAAAAAGATTAACAGAGGAGAACTAAAACTTTTTATTAATTTTATGATCATTATATGACAAAAAAAAACACCTTGCCGGCCCTGAGTGAATGCTAGCTAATGAGAGCCGCGGTATTCTTCAGCAGGCGCTTCGCTGCCACGTCTGCACGCGGTACAGACGGCAGCCGCTACACACGACAATAAGGAATCATGGTGGCCGTTAGCGGGCGGGTACTTTACGCTCCGGGAACATTAGCCAAATGGCGGCGGCATAAAAAGCCCTGGCCATTACGCTCTACGGAGACCGCGGCTGGGAGATCTCGTAGGCCATTTTAAAACAGTCCCTAGAAACGACCAGCCTCTAAAGCAGCAGCAGCAGCGGCCGCAGCTGCATGGAGCTCTGCCAGAGCGGGGCTATTGATCGGCTGGGATATACAGGGTACAGTCCCCCGCGACTAATCCACGGGTTGAGCCCGGGGTTGGGGCCCGCACTTCTGCATACAGCCGTGGATAAACCTGTGAGTGAATACCACGTAATGCTAACACCGTCGATGCGCCAAACACACACACACACACACACACACACACACACAGGCACAAGCACAAAGTAATAACAAGGCTAAAGCACTTTCAAATAGAAAAGAGTGGATAAGACAAGGGAAATGATTGCATGACGGCATTTCCACCCCCCCTCAAACACTCTTCAATCATCGGCCTCACCCCACCCCTTCCACCAGTAGATGGACTGCAGCCCAATAAGTGCTCTGTCATACGGGGATGGGGGAGAAACAGAGAGAGAGAGAGAGGGAGTTACAGAGAGAGCACCTTTATCTTCCTTTCTCTTTTATTTTGTCCACCTCTACTGCACCTGCACCAAGCAAGATATGAGGCAGTGTGGGCGAGTGTGTGTCTGTGTGTGTGTGTGTGTGTGTGTGTGTGTGTGTGTGTGTGTGTGTGTGTGTGTGTGTGTGTGTGTGTGTGTCTGATTATGGATGTGTGCGTGTTTTAACTTCCCCACATTCATTCAACACCCCCTGCTGCACCGCAATGTCTCTCCATGTGTATCGGAGCAGCTTCTCTTGGTCGATCAAACATTGACAGACATGGGGTTGGTAACAATGGGGTACTTCGGTGTGGGGACCACACACACACACACACACACACACACACACACACACACACACACACACACACACACACACACACACACACACACACACACACACACACACACACACACACACACACACACGCGAGAAAGAGAGAGGGGAACTGGTTACAGGGCTTTCATTGCCCTACACTGCATGAACTGTATCTTAGTGTGTGTGCTCTTGCAAAGCCGGCCGCCGGTTAATTATTCGCCGCACCCCAAAGAGTAACCCAAGAGAGGGTCGCGGGGGTTAGCAGGGATAAAGAGGCTGAAGGAAGATGGAATTATTAAAATCCTAATGGCAGCGCTCGAGCTGAATGACAATTTTGTCAAATTGATTTTTGAAAGGGTGCCAAGGAAGAGGGAGAACAGATGGCCTTGGAGAGGAACAGAGCCGTAGAGAAACAGAGAGCTGCTTTGTGTCACTCACTTGACCCTTACCTTCTTACAAGGTGTCCTTGTTGTTCATACAGACACGATGTTTACCTGTTTACCATACATTTCATCCGTATTGTTCTGGTACACCCACATCTTACGTGAAAGAAAATAAAAGTAATATGAACAAAATATAAAAGGGAAAAGTTTTCAAAACACTCAAATTCAGAGTGCCTCTCCTCTAGGATTATACATCAGGCTGTCACAATGCAAGTCAGCCCCTTGAAATCTTTTATGTTGCTGCATCTCCTTGCTGGGTATTCAACAACAGAGTTCTGCAGGAAAAACAAACCCATGTTAACATTAATATATTGGCTTGGCTGATCTGATCAAAACTTCCTACTATCAAATGCTTTCAATATGCATTTAAAACTCCAGCATGCAACTTTTCACTGCGTGTTTTCCACGACCCATTCAACCCAGGGAATCATTTTGTCTGTTCTGACCAAGGGCGTGAAAGTACAAGGAGAGGATGCAACCTCAAATCGTATTATTGAAATTGGAAGACAAAATGAGTAAATGCCGTTGTGTCTGGCCAGAGGGGCCGCTAGCTTGCAAAGTGACGCTGTACTTCTTGGAGATACAATCACACAAAAAACACATTCCGACGTGGCCAGAGAAGTGTATGATTGTGCTTGGTAGAGCACACCCAGTTAAAAAGTTATTATTATTTTTTTTTTACTATTTTGCACCCATGCAGCACCCATGTCAAAACATAATCACAACATTGGTCATAAGTTGCTGGACATATACAGCTGGTCATATATTGCTGGTCCACTGCAGCGGAAAAAATATTGAGTGCTAACAATTACTTTTCTCAGGAAGAAACCAATAATAGCCTAACATGTTTCATCTCTTCGTCATATGGAGCCTGCAGCGGGCTAACACACACACACACACACACACACACACACACACACACACACACACACACACACACACACACACACACACACACACACACACACACACACACACACACACACACACACACACACACACACACGATCCAATTAACTCTTGAAGAATGGCATCGCTCCTACATTCTGTCCCGCAAGAATGACCCGGTTTACTTGGAAAGGCACCACAATCAGGCAATCCAACCCCACCTGTACACTAGTTCCCCTCGTCTTTAAATAGCACTGAGGGGATACTAGATTGGCAGTGTTAAACAGCAGCACTCTAAGTTTGTTTATTTTCTGACTTGAAATACCAAAGGGACTGATTTTGCAATGAAGTAATAACCTGCCAGTTTCAGCATGCAAACACTCACGTACCCTCAGACACATGTGCACACACTCACACACTCACATACCCTCAGACACATGTGCACACACTCACACATTTTCTGTATCCTACCGATCACAGAACCCCCCAAATGCTGCATGTTGCGGGCGAGTCAGGTGTGTCTGATAGTCAGAGATAAGCCCCTCTAATTAGACACCATGTCGGGAGGGGGGGGGCTTTCAGAAGTAGCTGACGGCGGGGGGAGGGAGACTGGGGGGGGAGTGGATGGGGGAGGGGCTGAGTTTCCTGATAGTGACAGAGAGACATCCTGAGCTTCAATCACACCTCCCCCCACCCACCGTCCCCACACAGCGCCACCACCAGCGCAAACACCACCGCCGCAATTAGAGTCACATCTGCTGCTATCAGCCCATCCACTCCGTGGCGCCGGCGGTGGAGCGATGTTCTGGCGGCGTGCTGCCCGTCAATGTCATCCATTGTCCCTACACATCCCCCCCCCCCCCCCCCCCCACCAACCCACCAACCAGTTGGATGGCAGAGATACAGTCAGGCACCAACCGCGCTGATACACATATAACGATGCCACGCTGGCTCATTATTATTCATGTGCTTCTGTAGGCAAGCCACGTGTGCGCGTGTGTGTTTGTGAGTATACAGTATTTCTGGGAGAAACGACGGGAGAGGCAGAAGCAAGTTACGTGCACAAACACACACTGATGGTACACTAAACAAACTGATTCAATTACAACCACACTGAATGCATCAACAAACCAGACACACACTTCAATATATTCAATATGTACTGCGTCACATGAGAATTATGCATAATCATGTATGAACGTACGCACACAGACACACACACACACTCAAAACAATGGATTCACATCCTCATGAAGAATGTATACAGTTCAGTACTACAATTACAGCTAATAATCCATTGATGTGATGTGTAGGGACAGAATACACACACATACACACAGTAACACACACCAACACAACACCCTATGCAAGGTTAATGGGACCCAGTTGAATGCAATCAAATGAATACACAGTACACAGACACGCAAACACATCAAAATCCATATGGACCTCATTGAAACACACACAAACAAAGGCCCATTTGTATTGGTAATCATCCATGAACAACCTTGTGGGCCCAGCGTACGACGGATAGAGTAAATGGAACATGCAAAGACTTGTGTACAGCGCTTCATACACTGCGCAAAGCATACAGGCCCGCAGGGCACGCAACTAACCAACCCTGTGAGGTTGTGTGTTTGTGTGTATTTGTGTGTGTGGGAGTTTTCAGACGTGGGCAGGGAGGGAGGGTTTACGTTAGGAGGGCCGCTGGCGCAACCCTTTTTATTTTTTTTTATTTTTTACGGCCGTTGCAAAATGTCACGTCATCCCCGGTCGAGTTTTACGACATGCGTCGTGGCGGGTCGTGGCGGGAGCGCGAGGGCCACCATGATGTTCTCAGAGTATGTAATGGCGCATTACAGCCGCCGGCGCCCGCCAGCATACATCGTGGCGGGGGGGCAACTCTTCTGCAGCAGCCTGGTATTTGAATAGCCTTCACTGAGAAAGATGAAGATGGAAATGTCGAGATCGAGAAGGGCATGGAGTGTGTGTGTGTGTGTGCGTGTGTGGGGTGGGGGGGGGGGGGGGTCAGTGTGACACTCGGGGATATTAAAATAAATTGTGAATATGGCAGTCATAAAACGTGTGTCTTGCGGTGAAGGATTCAATCTTAAACATCTTCGTCTGCAAAGTAGGGATGGTGGGGTAGGGAGTAAGGGTCAGAGGTCACGCGAGTCATAAATTATTAAGCTGGCACACTCATCCTAAGGCCTTCTCTCAGAGAGAGAGAAGGAGAAGAGAGCAGAGAGATGAGAGAGAGAGAGAGACGTTCTCAGTGCAAACAAAGCCCTTTGAATCTTGAGAGGGCGAGAGAGAGAGGCAGGGGGTCTGGAGGGGTGTGAAGATGAGTTGAAGAGAGATGTCACTTGGGTCCGGGGGGGGGGGGGGGGGGGGGGGGGCTTAAGGGAGAGGGGGCTGGTGCCCTCCGAGACTTATAGGGTTTCCTCCTCGGAGACATGCATGGAAAATAGGACAAATTAGTGGGGCGCGGGTGTAATCCGGGGCGATGAGGATGACCACGAGTGCCTCCGCTTCGGGAGCGCATGGGTCTTCATTGCACCCAGAGCAATATCACACCAAGCCTTTCTTTCTCACTCTGGCTTCTTTGCACGCCGGGGGATCCGTTGCCGCAGCAACGGAAAAAGGTATGCGGCTCGTTTGAGATGCTTGACGTGCCGCGTTGCTGGGTTTGTTCCCGGTCAGTTGCGATCGTCGCCGTTTCCCCTTGTCGTTTGAAAGACAAACGTGTATAGCGTGGGTGCCGCGCAAAGCGGCGATACCGTTTCCTTTGCATCCCATGTGCCGTATAAACACTCAGACGGCAGGGGAGGAGGATGCAACGGTACACCCTTCAAAATGTCTGCCAACGTGAAATAACGAGTGCGTGCGTGTGAGCAGCCATGCTGTGTTGTGGTTGAGGACCTAAAAGTCCATCTTCCAGCTCAATCTAACGTTCAAATGTTAAAGGAGCCAGGCCGTTGTTGAAGAGAGGGAAGAGAGTGAGACACACACACTGATAGGAGAGATGTCAGAGACAGAGAGCGACAGACACATGATGGGGTAGAAGAGAGAGTGAAAAGAGAGATAGAGGAGAAAGTGAGCCGGCCACACATATGGAGGGATGGAGAGAGAGAGACGGAGAGAAACAGATGGGGCCAAGGAGAGAGGAAAGAAGAGTGAACTCTAGGATAGCAATGAGGCAACTTGAGCCCCCCCCCCCCCCCCCCCCCGCTGCTACTGAACAGTTGATACTGAACAGTGATGGCCAGAGGAGTGTGACAGAGGGATTTGGCAGTCTGTTCTCAGAATTACAACACCAGAACCATAAAAACAAAGGTGCAAGTGAAGGCAAGTTTACTAACCATTCAAATACAGGGCCAATCAAAGGAGGAACTCACAAACCACACAAACAAGGACAATCATTAAAAGGTAGAATCATGCACACTTAGAGGAGCTCATCAACTATCTATCTTTATAACGGGTTCTCTCCTGTGAGCATTTAAACCTGATGTTTTGCGTTCTCACTCGAGTGTCGTGGAAATACTAACAGAGCCCACAGCGACGGAAATCCTTGGATATTTAAATGTCTTTTATGGCCACGGTGGCATTTCTCCACGTTAATTGTATTCCATTAACCTGAAAACCTTTACGCGTCTGCAGAGCCGTAACCCAGAAGCAAGTGTGCAAGGCTACCCTTTAAATGGCCGCTCACTCAATTATGTACAACACTGGATACAAAGAAACCCAACCACCCTGATGGAAATCGCTCTCCATCCAACGCTCGTTTTATGTAGGTCTCCGTAACGGCACTGGGGTACGCTCATTAGCATTGGCTGACGTCGAGCTCCACTCAGCTAGTTCGCTTCCCCCGGCCGCCACGAGATATCGCCCTGCTTTGACTCCCTCCTCTAGAGAACAGGTTAGGACTACAGAAAGAACCCCTTGCACAAAAAGGACACAATAAGCCCAGGAGGATGCAGGGAAACTAACATTCCCTCCAATTAGGGCGACGCCAGGGCTGGCTAGGTATAACGCACAGCCATCTCCCCGGCATTTCCTCCCCACCTCCATACAGTATCTCACACTCTAGCAATTGAATACCGACGGACAGAGAGAGAAATATAGACGTTTATTTTCGGTGAAGGGTGGCTATTTTACGCTTCCGTCTTCCCGGGCACTTTGTGTCAACACTGGAGCGAGGAGGCTGTCATAGCGGGGCTAATCACAGGTGCAGCTCATTACATTACTATCTTTACCCGCCAACACAATGGCCTCGCTGACAGACCGTACTTTGACATTGACCCATAATTCATGTTATTAGTTGCACTTGTGTGCGTCCGGCACTCTAAGGCAAAAGTCGAGGGTGAGAGTGAGAGAAATAGAAAGGGTCCTCCGACATACACTTGTCGATATAAACAACTAAATACCCCAATACTGGCCTTGCTGGTCGGTGTGCTAGTTGAAGCACTTGTTGATTTGCCGTCTGAATACCTGAATGCCGTGTGAATGCATGGAATGAATACCGACCGGAACACTTTGGTGTTGTTATTAAACGACACTTTTGGTGTTGTTATTGCAGTTCGCTATGTTCCAGGGGATGGTGGGTTTTCATTTGCGATGGGTGCAACGTTGTTCTGCTACAGTGTACTCCGTTCCTACGTTACAGAGAATTAAGAACTCTCCCCGCTTGCCGTTCTTTTGAGAGAGAAATCAAAACAGACTGAAATGGAGTTTTCCAAAGGCAAGTTGAAAAAGCAAAGTTCACAGTACAATTCTAGACACTACAGACATCGGGTGCGTTATACCTCATCATCAATGGGCACATTGGAACAATGTCAAGCTTGTATTGTTACTTATATCATCATTGGTATTATCACAATTTAAGAGACTCCTTCTGTCGCACTTTTAGCAGACACTTTTGTTCACTTAGGAACGGGGCTGTATTTCTGTTGAGGCTTTCACCGTCTCTGCTCGCTATAATCTGATTTGGGGGCTCTTGCCAGAACATTTGATTGACGCTTCCTGGTAGCCCAAAAATGCCAGTAACAATTATCTCATCGTAAGTTTTAAAATTTTCAAAATGTCAGTACAACTATGTAACCCACTAAATCCCATTAAATCTATAATAAATTTGCTTCAGGGTTTGGTTCTCCATTTTTATGAAATATTTGATGCCCCCGTTTTTCTTGCTGTGGCGGCTGAGGTTTCTTTTCAATGAGACACACACACACAATTCTGTAGCAGCGCTGTGGAAAAGCCGCCACGGTTAGCTATCAAGGGTGGACTGTGATATGGCATTGCACCTGATCCCCCACCATGCTTTGCAGAGATACAACCGCTGGCCTTGCGGAACGAGTCACTGCAGAGCCCTTGCAGTTCTTTGGCGGTGCAACTCTCAAAAAAAGGCTTTCGTGTTCAATTGTTGGCTAGCTAGCGCCTTCCTTTCATCTTCCCCTCTATTTATTACTGATGTCCGTCTAAATATCTGGATGGATGGAATTCAGAACCGGCCGAGTCCAATAAAATAGCCGTATGTTCCCGTCCCTGTGTGTGTGTGTTTGTGGGAAAGAACGAGCGTCTGTTTGCGCGCGTGCGTGCGCGTGTGTGTGTCTGTGCGTGCCTACTTGCGCGCGTGTTCGTCTTATGAATGGCCTTTCACAGGAGGGGAGAGATGAACTTCTGGCTCCTCCATCTTCTACCCCCCACCCCTCTCCCTCCTGTACAGTGTGCATGCCATGGCATGCAGAACAGGGCATTCACTCACAGCTAAAACAGACAGCCGTGGGATTCGGTTAGCATGGGGGGCCTGTACACAGCCGTCGGGGGTCCATGTGAGCGAGAGAGCGAGGGAGAAGAATGCGTACATAGGCAAATAATGTATGACCACTGTGCACTATAATTAGCACACAGAAAGAAGAAGTGCAGGTCAACGTCAGAGGGTGTTAAAATGGAGCCCCGCTTCTTGCCAGAAGACATTAGAAGCCACAAAAAAAAATTATTCCGGAAGATTGAGACAGCGGCTCCTCACTGATGTCCCCACTAAGCTTCTGTAATAGCATTAGCTCAATCCGGACCCTGAGGTCTAAATGATTCGAGGGCCATTTTGGCAAGACCTAACCACCAATGACACAGATGATGAATGCCTAATTTCTAAAATTACATTTCAGCCTTTAACTATAGTAATGGAGGAGGAGACATGGCCACGGGCTGGAGTCTCATTTGCAAATACTGAGAGGGTGGTAAGGTTGAGGGAGGATAAAAAATGCATGGTCTCGGGGCGAACTGTAAATATTAACATGCTGACTACAGTCAAAGACTACAGTTTTTGCTTAACCTTGTGTGTCTGCAAGTGTGTGTGTGTGTATTTGTCTGCGAGAGACAGAATTAGTGTACGTGTGTGTGTATCATAGAGCGTTTGGCGTATAGATCCTCATGCATTGTTTTTGCTCTCCAAGGGGCTGATACCATTCGCATCTGGCAGGACGACGATTGATTATTTTGGCTTTTAGCTCCCGTAGCAGCAGCAGCAGCAGCAGCAGCAGCCTCCACCCCCCCCCCCCCCCCCCCCAACCCACTCTCCCACCGCGCCCACACTCCATTCCCACCCAGACCTCTTTTAACTGCAGTGGATGATGCACACGCTTCTTCAAACAGGGGCCCCTCCTGGGCATTTCCCGAGTCTAGACTAAAGACCATGAAGTAATTCAGTTGGTTCCGCTTTGAAAAGGTATAGAAATTAATTTGAAAACTTTTTTTTTTGTGTGTGTGTGTTGAATCGGTTTGTTTGCCAATAATGCAAGGGAGGGAGACAGGTAGTCTGGAAGTTCCCGCAAGGGTTTGAAAGATTTGCTTAATAACGCTAATGCTGCGTTGGGTTTCTTTTGGCAAAGCACAATAGTCTGTGCCAATCTTCTTCATCTTTTATTGTCTCCCCGGTTTCATGAATTTTGTTATGAAATTAGCGCAATTAGGGTGCCAAGTTCACATGCTGCATTTTAATTACCTTCATCGTGCCGCCTCGTCTGTTTATTCAGATGTAAAGCCAGCCCTCAGCTCTCCCTCACCCCCATCTTGATTGACGATATGAATATGCACGCTTTCCTTCCACTTGTCGTCTAGATCCCAAGCATCTACTGTATACGAGCGTGTTTACGAGGCCGGTTTGGCATTGAATCTTGATGATGGATAGGTCGACGGTTGCTAGCTGGCGTGTCGGGTTTGGCCGGCTAGAGAAACCATTCGTTGGCGTTGACGTCGCTTGTTTCCGCCATGGTTGTGCTGAAAGGGGGCAGTATTGCTGCAGCAACAAGCTCAAAGGTCTGGATCAAACCGTGACGTTAACAGACAAGAAACTGATATCACAGTTGAGTGTCCTGCACCACCAGACTCAGGAACAGTTTCATCCCAGAGGCCATAGGACTGTTGAAATCGTGAGCTACTTAGCTCACCACGATGCCACTTTATAACAGTCAACATCTGTTTAAAAATGTCTGTTTACATTTCACACCTGTTGATGCTGTGCACCAATTGTAGATATTATCATTTATAGTTATATTTGTTTTTTATTCTAATTATTTCATGCACAGTATTCTATTTCGTTTACAGCTATTATTATATAATTTTTTAATCAAAATAATTTCATGTCCAGGTTATGTTTCTCTTACACTTTCTTTTCATATTGCATTGTTGAAGGAGTCTGAGAATCACAAACTTCATTGCTAGCGACTGCTGCTGTAATTGTTGTGCATTTGACAATAAACCATGTTGAATCTTGAATCTTGAGTGTCATGGCAGGGTGGAAGCGATCAGGACATAATATAGCTGTGGTCTGTGCTTAAGAGCGTGCAGGTTGAGCATCAAGCTGATAGGATTATGCTAGATAAATCTAAGCCTGAATAACCTTCCGAATAGGCTACAATTAAATAGAGCACAAACTTCAAACTTATTTTAGAACATTCAGAACAAGTTGTTTTGCTGGTCTTTGCCGTTCGTGGCCAAGGTTCGGGGAGCTGGCCTTGAAGATGATCTGCTCTATTCTCAGTAGCAACACATCACACTACTCTGACTGCCTTTACAGGAACAAAACTTGCGAGGGAGATTTCATATTCAATAATGAGTTCAATGATACAAAGCATTACACACAAATGTCTTCATAAGTCAGAACGTGGAAGTAAGCACCAAATCACATCTTGCATCTCGCATTTGCAAAGCACACAATGTTGCACTGGTAATGTTGGTACAAACGATTGTGAACAGAAAACAGTGAAGCATACTTAACTGCGATTAACATTTGAATAAATATACAATGATCGAGCTAACTAGCTTCAATACAAGGGTAGAAAATAATCATATTTTTAACGAGGCGTTTTTCCCCTGTGTGATTCATTTTTGCGGCCCCTTATTTCTTTCTAAATTGCACAACAGACCAACATTCAATGACTCCAATAGGAAAAAAAGAATCGTAATTTTTGTTATCTTTTGAGCAATGCACAGCTCAATGCAAAAGTAGGCGTCTATTCCACACTATATTTAACAAAGAATCAGCAAAACTCATAAACCACTGAGCCAGGAAGAGAGAACGTAATGAAAAATAAACGTTTTTAAACTTCCATTACCTTGACTGGATAAAAACCATCAGAAACAGAACCACACATCAAGGAGAGCATTTCTTGAGTTTCCAAAAATGAGGTTGACATCAAGGCAGCTAAAAAAAGACCTATAAAAATAAAGCAGAACCTAAGTTTGATAGTACAGCATAACTAAAAACAAAATCAAAAAAGCTGAACAAAATAAAGGACTGTTTATACTGGTTGAATATTATCATTTCCTATAATATAATAATTCTTGGTCCAAAAAAACATTATAAACTTCACTTAAGTATTTTATGAATTTGTGATTTAGACCTACCTTACTCTTCAACAGTTCTGAGTAGTTCTTGCAGGATGTGCTTGTTGTGATTGAGAGTTTGCGTTGAGAAACCGTGCAGGTGCGTGTGATCAGCTATAATGACTTGGAGGGCGGGGCTACAACTAAAATGCTTTATTATTGGCTGGTGTTTGGTGAGCTAGATGCAAGTACCATAAAGTGTAGGCACAAAATATGTATGATTTTACCCAAATAGGGCCGCTGTGTTACTCAAAGGTATCAATACATGCTCCCGTGTACAAGATGTGTACCAAAGGTGGAGAAGATTGGTTGAAGAGGCATAGATAGGGGTGCAAAAACTGGAATTTCTATGGCAGATGATCTTTTTAAAATCAAGCCCCTGCTAAAGCATTTCACGACCAATCAGCTTGAAATCAACAATGACACTTCTCCAACCTACTAGTTTGTAGATTGAGGATATGAACAAGATGGCCACATCGTGTTTTTTTTGCGAAAGGCCACGCACATAATTGATGGGTTAGTTGACTTTATTTCTAAAGCACCTTAAAAAAAAGTTGGTACCAAAGTGGTGTACAGATTTGTTGCAGTACAACTGCACAGAGAGGCAATTCACATGCAGTCAAAATAAGGGACGCAATAAAAACAGGAACAGAAACAGGGTTGGATATCAGCTAGCAGATGGTTCCAGAGTGTGGATGCAGCGTCCGAGAAACCCCTGCCCGCTGTGGTGTTAAGGCAGGAGCTTTAGATGTCTGGTAGGCCTGAGGAGGACCTAAGGGGGCTGCTGGGGAGGTAAAGGGCGAGGAGGTCCCAGCTAAAGGCTGGAGCAGTACCATGCAGGGCTATAAAAGAGCAGGATTTAAAAATTAGATTCTAAAGTAGGCAGGCTGCCGATGTAGTGATGCAAGGACTGGAGCGATGTGCTCATGATGACTCATCAACTATGCAAGCGATGTCTCCAAACATACACTGTTTTGCAGAATTATCAACCGCGAAATCAAAGATTGTGGAAAATATCAGCCAGACTTTGATGGTCTTATTGACTATTTTGTTCATTATGGTTTGTTGCAGCTGTGCCAAGTGGGACAGTGTTTGGTAGGTTGTTAATCAGGACAGAATCTCCTTGCATTTCCTAGTCTGTTGCATAAACTGATTCACAGGAAATTAACCGAAGGCAGGATACTAAAGATTTACAGTTCCTATTTTAAAGTAAATGTTACCCTAGACCTCTTCTCATACTAACATTTTCATTAAGTGTCAGTGAAAACACAGCAGTTAAAAAAAAGATAATCTGATTAAGTTCCAACCATCCAGTGAACGGCCCAATTACAGAAATGTCATGAATCTTAAGACTATTCTGGAATATGCCCATTATACAAACAGCACAAAGGTCAGGGCTGCTGTGGAAGTATATAACGTCAACTTTCGTGACAAGCATGACCTTTTCATCTTTCCTGGATTAGCGTCTTTAACAAATAACTGTGCAACGAGACTCCAGACATGAACTTGGTTAAAACTCATAACCCAAATAGTTTGCATCCCTCCTCCCTGCTGGTATGATCATACATTTCACAACTGTAACTGTGAAGTTCTTTGCACTCATAAAGTCTGTTTCCATTTCAGTGACAAATTGGATTGAAAGAATTATGACAATGAATTGAGACACAATTAGTTGAATGCCTGTGTTGACAGGTGTTTTTGTGGAAGGGAGGGAAGGAGGATTTGGGCAGTATTGCGGTATTCAGTTGTGATATGATTCTTAGTAAAAGTTGTTCTGCTTGGATCAAGATATCTGTCACATCATTTTCAACCGTTTGTTTCAAAACCGTGCATCGCAATGCGGCTGCCATTGTGTAAACTTTACATAACTCAACCCGACTGCGTGTGTGTGTGAATGCATGCGTGCGCATGTGTACGCGTGCGTGTATGCACATGTTTGTGTTTGTGTAGCTGTTGTCACCGCTCAGTTTATCTCCCCACCGACTCTGTGTCCTCGGCAGCAGGCAAATAAATATTGTTCTGCAGCTTTTGTATAAGAACCTCAGATTCTATTCCGAAAACCAGCAACATCTCCTCATTACCGCACCTGTAGCATTGAGGAGACGCTCACATTCAAAGGATAGGGTGTTAGTTGTCACAAATCCCCCCCTCCCCTCCTTGAAATCTGAAATCTGGTGAAAGTCACCTCCAAACATCTTGAATTAAATCCTGGTATATTCGTTAACATAGGTCAACCCCCTGTTGATAGCACCCTTTAATTATTTTAAAAATATTTCATGGTGCGTTTGAAAGAAGCCCTTTCGGACCAGTCAGCAGTCCCACACACTCATGCCGCTGTTTTATGCCTGCCTTACGCACTCTGCATTGAAGCAGTTGCACTTTAGCACACAGCTCATTAGCGGCCTTTGGGGAACCCTCTCTCAATCGACTACGCTTTGCCTTTGGTCTAATCACAGCTCAACCTTCACCCTCAGACTCCTCCCCTCGCTCCCAGTGGACCAATGAATGAAGACGGTTTGTCCTCTAGTCTCCCCCTTTACACCCCCCCTCCAGCCCCCCCTTCCCCTGTCCAGCAGCCGGTGCACACATCTGTCCTGTGAGCACACCTGTCATGCACACACCGCTGCTAAGCGATAAAAATATGATGGTGTGTGTGTGTGTGTCTGCGTGTGTGTGTCTGTGTGTGTGTGTGTGTGTGTGTGTGTGTGTGTGTGGATAAGCTGAAAGTAAAGAAATTAAACCAAAAGAGTAAAAAACGAATAATTGCGCCCGTCGGGTTGAACAGACCTCGTTCCCAGATCTCCGCACTAACACTAGACAGAGGGCTTTTTCTGTTGCTAAACTTCTTACCTTTAGCATCAGCAGTAACATCAACCTGAAAAAAAAGTGGAGAAGAACCGAACTGAGATGCCTCTGCAGACATCTAAGGGGGTTTGAAGTCTGCCGAGTCATCTAATCCCTCAAAGAAGAAGAAGAAATGAAAGAGAAGGGGATGCGGGCCGGAGAGAGGGGGTGGAGTAACAACAGGGGGGTAGGGGTTGGGTTCCTCCGAGGGGCATGTGGCTGGCTTTGTACGCCTCCAGAGACAAACGTGCCTAAGGAAGGGCGGGTAGTAGGGTAAGCCGAGGTGGGGCAGAGGGGGTGTATCGACTCACAGACGACGTAAAACTGTACCATAAGTATGCCATCCTGACCAAGAGCAAATCGATACTATGGATTACAATACCGACCTACAGATGTGTTAGTGTAGAGGAGTGTGTGCGGGCATTGGTGGGTGTGTGTGGATGTGAGACTGTATATGTGGGTGTGTGTGAGACTGTATGTGTGTGTTTCTATGTGTATGCGTGCTTGCACCGCTGGCGTGTGCGTGCGTGCATGCGTGCGTGCGTGCGTGCGTGTGTGTGGTATTTAATGGCCTTCCAATTGAAGAATTAAAGGGATTTCTCATAATGATTCGACATAAGGGCCAAGAGAGTCCCGGGGCCAAATTAATTATGCAAGGCACCAGTGCTTGAAAAGGTGTTTCACGTTCTGCGCTCCTGCAGGAGTTGCGGTAGTGTTGCGTCGTTGCTGGACAGTCCCTGGGAAATGGGTTAAAAAACCTCTACCAATCCCCCTGTAAAGCTGTGAACCAGATTAAAAAGGATGGCTTTGGGGATTCAATGTGGGACTACTCTGCTGGCAGCAAATTGGAGAAGATGGGGAAGTTTAGTGGACAATGCGCACAGGCCATCCCTCTGGAGGCCCGGGCTCTCTCTCCAGGTTCAGAAATAAAAAAAATGCTATAAAAAAATATTTTCCGGTTCATTCATTGGATTACCAATGCGCAAACCGGGGTAATACAAGGTTAAACACTGCACGCACAAGTTGTTCACTCTCCCTTTTTTTTTTTCTTTTGGGGGACGCCAAGGGCTATAGGAAAGTGGAGGAGCGAGGGCTGGTGTAAAGTGGCTGCGTAACCACCGTCTGTACTTAAGCATATACTAGCGCTAGCGTTCCCAATTCCCCCCTCTCTTAAATCTTAACAAATGTTGTTTTATGCCGGTTTATGTTTTCCAGCGCTCGGCATATGTTCTTTGTTTCTGCTCACAGACAGTGTTAGAGCCTGTTTATCCTTGCACACGGCTTAAAACGTAAGAACTTTCTCGGAGTGAAACTGTTGCCACTATTGCATACAATAATTGAGAGTGGAATAGAGAGAAACGGCACACAGCGGCCATGTTCCACACACAGCGGCCATGTTCCACACACAGCGGCCATGTTCCACACACAGAGGTCATGTTCCACACACAGAGGTCATGTTCCACACACAGCGGCCATGTTCCACACACAGAGGTCATGTTCCACACACAGAGGTCATGTTCCACACACAGAGGTCATGTTCCACACAGAGGTCATGTTCCACACACAGAGGTCATGTTCCACACACAGAGGTCATGTTCCACACACAGCGGCCATGTTCCACACAGAAGTCATGTTCCACACACAGAGGTCATGTTCCACACACAGAGGTCATGTTCCACACACAGAGGTCATGTTCCACACACAGAGGTCATGTTCCACACACAGAGGACATGTTCCACACACAGAGGTCATGTTCAACCTCCTGGATGAAGCCAAGGCAACGGCCCCAACAGGTGTGAAGGGGCCCTTTCACCGCTGGGGGGCCCCTGCTCGGAAACAAAGCGCTTCTTGCAGAGACTCAGAGACTAAAAGGCTCTACCGAAACGCTTGATATTGAACAATTTGACATTAGGGAGCATTAAAATGTCAGATGTAATAATAGCTTGTGGAGTTTTTTTGCTTCGGAAAAATAAAGCCAAAACACTAAATCATGGCCAACCTAAACTCCACCATTCATCACACTTTATTCAGTCTGCTTATCGCGAGGTGGCGGAGCCTCTTCCGAGATATCTAGTGGAAAACAAACACTGCACAATCTAATGCAGCAGGGAGTACAACACAACTGCGTCTATATTTATCCCCCCCGATCCCCCCCTAGACACACACACACACACACACACACACACACCACCCCTCCACCACCCCAGGATGGTAAGTGGGTGCTGCTAGGTGCAGGTGATCTCAGAGGGGGGGGGGGTTGGTGAATGGAGCTGCTGCTCTTCGTCGTCCACCTGATGAAGACTCAGTGTAGCGCGGCACCTCTCTCATCCCATCCCCGGCGGCGCGTGCGTTAGCTACAGATCCTCTGTGATTGACGTGCCGCTGCTAGAGCCTGGTCTGACAGTCGGCACCAGAGAGAGGGAAAGGGGACGGAGGGAGGGGGGGCTGGTGGTGGGGAATAAGATAGATATCTGTCAATCATGGGGAAGCGCTCCCTCCTCCGTCAGCCTCGGGGGCTGAAGCTGCCAGTGTGGCCCCTGAGGGCAGAACTCACAGCATAAGCCCCCCCCACCCCCCCCCCACCCTTCACCTCGCTGGAAGCGCGTGGCTGCACGTTCTTCAACCCCTTACCCTCCTGTGCATGTGATTGTTTCAGAGCAACCGTTTGATCAACGCCCACCCTCAGCCGCAGGGGAAGGTGGGGGGGGGGGGGGGGGGGGGGGGGGGGGTAGGGATGGGGGGGGGGCGGATCAGGGTCGTGCAGGTCAGGCCGCGCGGAGAGATAGCTCCGCTTGCTAATCACACGGGAGGCTGAGGTGTCGACGGGGATGGAGTCGACTTGAAATGGATGAGCCTTAATCAACCATAATGAAGGATAAAATGAGCACTGCCACACTTCCTGCAAAGAACCCCTCCTTCACACCGTTGGTTTCTCCCTTCTTTAGTCTTCAAACCCCCTGTTCAGTATTCCGAACCTGCCGCGGCTTCATGAGCAATTACGAGCAAATTATGCAGAGATAACGCCTGCAATGATTTAAGAGCGGAGGAGGAGAACGGGACCTGCAGGAACAGCGAACACTTAGCTCTCTGTGCATTTGAGCTTTTTTGTGTGCGTTTGAAGTGGCTTGGAATAGCATGGGAATCGGTTAACCGGAACCTCCCCCCCTCCGAACCCCACAGGTGGCAGGCCCACACACACACACACACACACACACACATACACACACACACACGCACACACTTTCACACTACTACATAATCAATGGAGGTAAAAAGAACATTGGCGGACATCACATCGATGTACATCTTTACAAATGTCGGTCTGCTTGTACAAAGCAGCCTTCACCTTTCCGTAAAATTTTTATTTCATTCTAAGTGTGTCTAGAGAATACAACCTGTCCGCCCACAGCTCATAAACCCAGGGTTCCCCCCCCCCCCCCCCCCCAGGAGAATAACGCGCAGTGGGTGGTGGTTGGTGACTTGTCAACTAAACAGTCTGTGATGGATGACGGCGAGGGAGACAACAGCAGCGAGTATTGCCAATCCTTGTCACCACGACCCCACCGTTGGCTCTTTATAAGAGGGGGTGGGAATCACATGCCAGCGAGAGAGAGAGCGAGAGAGCGAGAGAGCGAGAGAGCGAGAGAGAGAGAGAGAGAGAGCGAGAGAGCGAAGGATCATAGGTCTTCTGCATGAAGGTCCCTATCTGCACTAGGATGGACTGGATTGGATGCACTTGCCCTGATGAAAAAAAAAAACAGCCTGGAATGTACTACAACAACAACACAACGACACAAAGGACATTATGGTCAGGGGGAACACCTGCTGGGAGGCTGGTGATGGCCGGCCGCCAACTCACCATAAGCTCTCCATTCTGCCTCTAATCGAGACCACCTGGCGTGCAGCGCTCTGACGGAGAGGAGGCCACGGCCCAGCCGGACCCCCGCGGGCCGTCCGCGGGAACACGGACGGAAATCATCCACTAATATAATGAAAAATAATAATCGTAAAACGCAGCGGCCCGCTCTGTGGCCTGGGCCAGGCAGCTGCCACAATGGAGCGGAAGAATGTCTCTGTTCGACGCGAGATAAGACCCCGTAGCCTCCCCCACCGTCAGCCCAATCTCCCACCGCACCTCGTTACCGCTATCATCTCAATCACCCCCGGAACACTTTGCCCCGCCGTCTCAGACCAGACGCCCCCCCTCCCCCCACCACCACCATCACCACCACCATCACCACCACCGTCACCACCACTCTAATCCAAACCCCTCCTGTATCCACTGCCGGCCTTACCCCCATAACACCCCTCTTCCCTTACCCTCCTCCACTATCATACTATTACCCCCCCCCCACACGCACACACACACACTTTGAGCCACCATTACATTTAAATGTATGTGATTGAGCAGAGGCTTTTGTCCAAAGCGACTTACAATAAGTACCTTTGTCAGAAGAAAGAGAAACAATGAATTATTGTCGGTACAGTAAGGATGTTCATAGAAAACAAGTGCCAAGCACTAACATTTGCCAAGAAATTACAATAGCTAGGTTAACCCATTCCCCGCATACGAAAAAGATAGCTTGGATAAGACGCTATACAATGCTAAGCACTATTTTTAACCACTGTCATCTCCCCTCTGTAGCCTCCCTCACATCCCCCTCCCCCCATAAGCTGAACTTCTTGGGCCGACTGTGTGAAAGCTCAGTGGATAACACAGCATAGCTGTGATGAGTTTCTTCCGGATGCCGCCACAGTAAACATGGTCTGTCTGGCAGCTCTGTGACGGAACACATCGCTTTGAAACACGCTGCGGTTGAACTTCAAAAATCAAATGAAAATGAAAAGAATTCAGCTCAAAAGCCGCCTCGCATTTTGTCCTCGACCTCAAAGTTGAGTTGACTGAGTTCCTTCAAAACATCCAGCTGGCTACTACAAGGGTGATAACGGGAGGAGAATCATTCAGAGAAACGCACCCCATTTTATTAATTTCTTTGAAGGGAGTCCCTGGCAGAGGGCCAATGTTTCAGTGACCCATGCATAAGCATGTTATTCCGTCTATAACCCCTTTTCTTCTTCAGTATATTGTTTCAGGCAGCACCATTCTAGGCCTTAAAAAAAAAAATTGTTTGGTTCCGGTTTCCGACCGACCCTGTCAATTAATGTGCGACCCAAATTATTTTATGAGTTTTATAAAAAAAATAAAAAAAATAATAAAAAAATTGTTTTTTATGTAATTACGTTTTGGTACAGCACCTCTATAATTACGTTTTGGTACAGCACCTCTTCATTCTGTACAAGGATGAGCGAATTTTCTCGTTTTTAAATGAAAACAACCTACCTATGGAAAAAATAAAATAAAAAAATAAAATAAATTCCCTACCTACCCATGACCTCAACTGACAACCAACAGGAACCAAACTTTTTTTTTTTTTAGGCCCTATCAGTTCTTTCAGTTTTATGAGCTATCGCCTTGCTTGTTTACCTGCTCACACTTGCCTTCGTATTGGATAGAGGGTGAAATGCGCAGCCTATTTATATATATCTTTTAGATCTTGAGTCTGAATAAAAAAGACTGAAATATAAAACAACCATACACAATTTATCATGTGGGTCTCCTTTGTTAATCATACACATTTATTAAATGGTTAATGTGCTCGATAATGACCTTCGGCCTTAAACCAGTAGCACTTTAGTGGGTTTGTCAGCTTCAGTCCTTTGCCTGTAACTGTAGCCGACATAAGATTATCACAGGAGTCGCTATTTTATTTCTCTGTTTTTGTTTTTTTGCATTTGGAGGAAAATAGTGATGTAAAGAGCACGCTGGTCCAAAATAATGTTTTTCGATCAACATCTAAACTCCCTGCAGTTGGCATAACCAAAAAAGATGTGTTTCAACCACCACTGATGCCTTTCCAAATCCTATTCTCCACACAGTGATGAGATCACTAGAGAGAGATGCAGAACAGCCACGCCAGCAGTAACCACACGTCAGCCCCTAGGACACATGTTTGTCTTTACTGCCTGACTTAATCGATGAGTGAGGGTTGTTCCACAGTCCATTCTAGACCGGCAGTAACCATTAAATAAGTTAATAATGAAATGTACACGTAACTAAACAGGTCTTGATGTGAAGACATTAGAGAAAGTGAGGAAGTGTGAGAAGATTTCATTATTCAAGCTTCCTCCCTCTTCAATATCATCTCATCTTTATTTGATGTGTAATGGAAGATGACAAAAGAACATGTCACTAAATCACTGACACTTTCTGCCTCCTAAATAAAGAAAAGGCCTTAGGGCTAGTGACACACCATGGATACTGCTGCCAAGTAACGACCTTAAGAATAAAGCAAGCATAAAATCCAGGTTTTTTATGTTCTTACCTCCAACATCCTCATGAAGCCATAAGTCGGCAGAGATTTCTTCTCAGAAGTATCTGGCAGCTGCCACATAAACTAGCAATTGTTGTTTAAAAAGATATTAGCCAAAGCGCCAAGCCATCTTGTTGCTCTGAACATAAAAGCGATCAAAAAGATCAATTTAAACATTCTATTTTCCCTCCCGAAACATATGCGTTTAGAGATTGCAGAAAGAGGCGGATTTCTGTCCATTCGGGTCTAATTTTCTGGAAGGTTCCCTGACTTTGTTTGAAAGTGTTTACCCCAGAACCGGTTGCTCCCCCGTGGATTGGTGTCGTGCAATTAAAAAAGGATATTACAAAGAGTGCCGAACACAGAGAACACAGACGCAGAGGGAGGACAGAATCCATTGACTGTGTCTTTCCGACATAAAAGAGCATTCCGGCCCACATATCTTCCCAGCTTCATCGTGATTCAATGGCGAGACCCAGAGCTAATCTATACAGCCTGGGGTCATACATTAAAAATGCTAAATACTAGTGATATGGAAAATAGACTTTTGTGCGTTGGTCTGGGCTTGATTATGCAGACAAGAACAATTTTCAAACAAAGAACGTGACAGAGCTGATTAGGTTGAGGAATGATATCTCATTTCACCGCCTAAGTTCACCAGTTCAGCAGATCCGGCTTCACATTGTTTGAGTCAGGTTCGCCAAGGCATTGTGGGAACTTACGCAGTGCAGTGGAGGACATTGTCAGGCTTGAAATCGGCCCACTTATGGTCCCATATAGTGCACTAATTGGGGTGTCGCCATTTTCCAATGCTGTCAGAAATGTGAGTAAACCAATTTGCCTCGCTTTTTTGTCTGCGGCCATACCCATAATGCACAACAAAAGCAGTGTACGACTGATTCACACTTATCTCCTCATTAAATCTCCTAGCTTGTTTTATTAATATTTTTCACCCAAAAGAGATGATCCGTACCCGCAGGTTCAGGTACTTTAAGAAAATGAGCTGTCACAGGGTGACATGTAACAATTTTGGACTTGTTAACGCCACCAAAGGAGGTTGTCACGCCAATCGATTTTCCAGCACTTAATTAGTGTCCCAATTCCCAATGTTCTTATTCCCTAACGAAATAGTGTTATGCATTTTGTCCACTATGTAGGGAATAAGGAATGAGGGAACAGGTGAGCCAAATGAAAGACAGCCATCATATGGACTGGAGAGGGGGGGACATGATATTCTTTCTCTGCTAATGCCTGGCACTTTAACGACAATGTGATGTAGACATGGGCCTGCTCTTGCTTTCCGCTCGTTAATGATCCACGTCATTCCTGTTAATCAGTCAATTAATCACCATCTTATGAATTTAATCTCTTACTTAGGCCCTGTTCTGCATAATAGCTTTTAAACATTCAAATCCTCGCCATGGGATTACAAACGAGCCCCGCGCCAATAGTTCGTTTTTCACAAAAGAGAGAGAAAAAGAGGATTCGGGTGTGACAGGCAGCCATTGAGTGGGGAGTGCCATTTTGGTCCTATCTTCTAAGTTCTTCATGTGTTGTATAAGATTGGACGCATTCAATAGAACCACACACTCACAGTCCCTCCTGGCAACAGGGGATTCAACGTGCCCTTTAAATGCTTGCTAGACATTCATTTATACATTTTACTTTGCATTTAAATTAAATTATTAAATTATTGTTATTGTAATGACTAATGTGCGTATGACATAATATGCAACCTATCATGCATTCAAGTCACATCTTCGGGGACCGAAATCACAACGTGGGCTCTGTTTTGTGTCAAATAAATAGGATTACCGATCCTAGGAACAGCGTGTGAACTACACTGCGTATATTTATTTAGAAATGTCTCATATCTTCCGAGTCCACATATTATAATCAATCAGAGTATGCTTCATCAAGGCGGTCATCCGGGAGTGTGAAACGGTCGCTTTAACATCTGGTTGGCTACATTACATAACCGTTTACATAACTCTGTCCTCTTGCCATTAAATAACATGAAATGTCTTTTTGAAAGGAAATGGATCACATTTTGCCACCACTCACAGGGCTTTACTTTGAAAAACATTTTGTTAGGGGAGCAGGAATGATGAAGATGAAGAAGAGGGCAGAGTATTTACAAAGCCCAAGCCCACGGAGAGCTGCTGTGCATGGGTGGGCTCAGCCTTCCCACGGCGTGCTCAGAGAAAGGCTTTTGTTGTCATCTGCTCGCGCCTTTGAGTAAATAATACGCCAAAAACCAATATTACCCACATGAATTCTAAGAAGCAATGTTGAGATGCTCTGGCAGCAATGTAATGGTGTGTGTGTGTGTGTGTGTGTGTGTGTGTGTGTGTGTGTGTGTGTGTGTGTGTGTGTGTGTGTGTGTGTGTGTGTGTGGCACAGGTTCTGGGTACATTCCAGCATATCTGAACTCCCCCTCTGCCTTCCAGCGCTACATAATTGCGAACAGGGTCGTTAAAAAATCTTGATGGAATGTGCCTTTTTGTTAATTGAATACACACACGCCATCTCGGTAGGAATAACAATGTCCTGCAGTAGCCTATGTGCCTCCATGTGACCGATGTCGCTCTATCGGCCGGTCAACGTTCCTATCTCAATTAAGAAAAAAGCCGTGTTCAGCTGGCGAAGCTCTGCCGTGCTCTAGATGTGCAATTGGTTTTACTGATCTGCAGCGCAACTGTCACTATCTCAGCGCCGCACGAACGAGCCCGGTGAAGCGGACCAAAACAGCAGCCCAGGACATGACAGGGGCAAACAGTGTAAAGCAACGGTGCATTATACAAGACGAAACAATATGGGGGACACGCCGGCGAAAGTGGCAGGGGCTGTCAAGGGACACATGCACAAAGAGAGAGAGAGAGAGAGAGATTTCAGCACAAAGTCTCAGCACTGCGGGCTACGGTTAAAGGAAGCGTTTTCTGCTCCATTAGCGGATCCCGCCGCCGCCGCCGCCGCCAGATGCTAACATTTGGACGATGAGTGTTACTTATTGATGAGACTGTAGGCCTACTGTACAATGGTGGGCCCCCTGCTGGCGATACCGAGTGCTCTAAATGCGGGGAGCTGACTGGGGATGAACCCCAGCGCATTACGGTGTACACACATGCACGTACCTCCCTCTACACCGGCACCGGAGGCTCACAGGCGGCCGCCTCCAGGAATACTAACTAGGTCAAAACTCCTTGAAGCATCGCTCAACTCTTGACGTGCAGGAAACACCAGCACCCCACCGGGGTCTCCCGCCATGTAATTAACTGGCAAGTGACATCACCTGCCACGGTTCCAGGGAGCCAATCAGAACGGGCGATTGCAATGTGCAAAGTTTGAGACGGTGCCGCTTCTTCAGGTTAATTTGTTTGTAATTGGCAGTGGCGATTTTGGTTTGGAAACTCTGGTGGGGCCCATGCAGGAAAATATTATAACGCAATCCAGAAATACCACATATTACTACCATCACAACAAAAACAGTAGCAAGTGACAGAGGGGACCAAAATTGCAGCTGAATAATGCCATCACTCAAATGCGAATCTGACGACATATATTAGGCTATTATAACAATAGCACCACCAAATGGCAGCGTTCAAGATCTCACAATATCAAAACTCAAGAAAACAATAACGTGGCAACAATAAAAACACAACGGCGCACACCCTTTACACAGCAATCAATATACAAAGCCACCACTCACAATATACCAAAAAAAGAAGAAGTATGGTTTAAGTTGTATTAAGTTTGCAGGCAACCATACTGTACAATTAACAATGAATCTAGCCTGATAGAGTGGTTGCCTATTCAGACCTGGATAATCCTGGGTGAAAATGTAAGTAAGTTTGGGCTAAGATGGTAATTACCTGTGCTTTAAGGACAGTGCTGTCTGGTCTCCTTTGTGTGGCTGAGGTGAAACACAAGCATTTTTTTCCGCTTGAACCACTCCTGGTTGAACGATCTATTCTTGTCCTTTCCCTCTTGAATAATGATTAAATCCGTCGGGCGATGTGGTCCCAAACGTTTTATCTCCAACTTCTGTTGAAGTGCTAAATCTCACATGAGACAGATACTCAACACGATTCATAATTTAATGAATGAAACGTCCATTTGTTGTTATTTACTGTAACTGTAACAGTAACTACGTTAGCTAGCTAGCAAGATCTGATCGGCTCCCACCGTAAACCCCGCCCTTTAAATCAGCCAATGAGAAGAGCTTTGGGGCACTAAACTTCTGGCCCCACCGCCGAAACAGAAGCGGGCGCTGCGCATGCGCTTGCTCGCGCAACAGCACCAGTTTTCTACACTGCAGCAGACAGGGCCATCTCGGCTGGGCCCCACCGAGCGGAACAGACGAGACGGAGCAACAAACTATTTCACGCACAACTACTACACTACAACAATTGCGTTCATCAAATTAAAACTGCGGACATGTAATTAATTATTAACAATTAATGTATTATTAACTTATGCTCAATGACATTTTTGAAAAAAAAAAGAAAAGTATTATCGTGCCCTGCACGGCAGCGTTCTCTGGTGGGGCCGTGCCCCACTGGCCCCTAATGCAAAGACGCCACTGGTAATTGGGCACTCCTTAAACAGACAGTTTATTTAATGGAAGGTTAAATATCTTGGTGCACACGTTTAAATGGCGCTATGAATTCAGCCATCTGTTTTGACCTGAACAAATGACATGGCGTTTGAAACTAAAGTGCAACATTTTGCCAAAATTGCTTCAACTATGTTTGGTGTATCTTCAAGTATTTCTTCGCTTAAGACGCTCCTAGGGGAAAACACTGAACGAAAGCGTCTAAAAAGAAGCAATCAGTAAATCAAATAATAAGAAAAAAGAAGAAAACACTGCCGTCTGCAGCCTTTGCAGGCCTTTACTAAGCCTGTCCAATCATTTAATTTGGCCTGAATGAAATGATTGGTCTGTCAGCCTACCTGCCCGGCCACCTGCACACAGTTCGCTCATGCGCTCGTTGCACATGAGCGGAGTGTACCACAAGGCTAGGACTCAGAGCTGTTGGTAAAGCCAGCGAGCTAGTCATGTGTTTTGTTATAATTGTTTTTTTTTTATTATTATTGTATTGTGATTATTATTATATTGTTTTTAGACTTCGGAGGAAGTCTAAAAGTGCAGATTTCTTTCAGTTTGACACTTTCGAAATCAATATCAAACCCTTTCTTAGAATTGCCTACTGTAGCTTTAAATACTTATAAAACAGATAATTAAGCACATTCAGGATGATAATTCAGTCTATTTATCTTAAACCTCAAGGAAGTGCTCGATCAATTAAGCATGCAAAACTGAAACCACTGTGTATGACAGAAACAGAAACATTTCCTATTTTATTGGCAGCGAAACAAGGCACTCACCACGCACACACACACACACACACACACACACACACACACACACACACACACACACACACACACACACACACACACACACACACTAACACAAGGGGCTGTGTTCCCCTGAGGTCTACTGGTCATGAAACCTGTGTTATATAGCTCAGTAGTGCTGACAGTTCCGTTTCTCTTCTCCCCCCCCCCCCATTACCCCCTCCCCCAACCCTCCGTCCCTCTCTTCATAATTTCTCCCCTCCCAGGCCGCTGAGTGGCCGGCACGTGGCAAGCACCAGGAAAAGGAGGAGGGGGGAGAGGATGGATCTTCAGCCCAGAGTGAGAGCCTCTCCCCGGGGAAGCAGACGCCGGACGCAAGGCCTCATGGGCCGTTGACCCCGCTGTCTCTGTGATTTATGGGGCGCTGGGGCAACCGGCCTGCGCAGACTCCTCCACCTCCTCTCTCAAACCCCCGTTCACATCCACTGCGTCCACACATACTGCGTCACTGTATCCAGCACGGATTGATTCCTGTGCACTCGGGACACACACTGCTCGACACTACACGAGGACGCCGTCAACCAAACTCCAATGAGTCGCACCTCCGACGGCCCAGCGCACCGCTACCTGCCCGTCTCTCCTGGAGCGCGTGGACGGCGGCCGAGCGCGAGCCATGAGGCGTCTGCTGTAGCCATGTCGGCCGCGAGCTGCTGCTGCTCAGGGATCCGCTTGGATCGATGGAAGTGCGCTGAGTAACGAGGTGACGTTCCCGCTTTCCTCTCCCCCAGAGAGGCATCGGCAGCCAGCAGCGATCTCCTCCTTTCCAGATCCACACACACGCACACGCACACACACACGCACACACACACACACACACACACACACAGACGCAAACACACCCCAGTTCTGGCCTTCTTCTGGGCTTTAAATACCCTGCTCTGCAGACTTGTCTGCCACGGTGCAAAGCTGCTTTGTACAAAAAACGAAAGGGTATGGTTATATTAGTGCAGTAGTGCTAACAACGGAGCGTCGCTAGGAGACGTCTGCTTCCCGCCCCCCCCCCCCCCAGGCCTTAAAAAAAAAGGTCCGGGCTCTATTCCGGATCAACTGTCTTTTCCTCAGTTTCTTTGGGTTTTTTATTCAGAAAAGCCGCAAACTGAGAGCAGGAGGCAAGCGGGCGCCATGGTGTTGCCGCCCCCGGACAAACGCCACGTGTGCCTGACCACCATCGTCATCATGACCAGCATGGCCTTCATGGACGCCTACCTGGTGGAGCAGAACCAGGGCCCGCGCAAGATCGGCGTGTGCATCATCGTGCTGGTGGGGGACGTGTGCTTCCTCATCGTGCTGCGCTACGTGGCCGTGTGGGTGGGCGCCGAGGTGCGCACGGCCCGCCGCGGCTACGCCATGATCCTCTGGTTCCTCTACATCTTCGTGCTGGAGATCAAGCTCTACTTTGTCTTCCAGAATTGCAAGGCCGACCGCAAAAGTCTGGAGACGGTGGCCCGCAAGGCTCTGACGTTGCTGCTCTCGGTGTGCGTGCCGGGGCTCTACCTGGTGCTGGTGGCCCTGGACAGCATGGAGTACGTCAGGACTTTCCGCAAGAAGGAGGACATGCGCGGCCGCCTGTTCTGGGTGGCGCTGGACCTGCTGGACCTGCTGGACATCCAGGCCAACCTGTGGGAGCCCCAGCGGACGGGCCTGCCCATCTGGGCCGAGGGCCTGATGTTCTTCTACTGCTACATCCTGCTGCTCATCCTGCCGTGCGTGTCGCTCAGCGAGATCAGCATGCAGGGGGAGCACGTGTCGCCCCAGAAGATGATGCTCTACCCGGTGCTCAGCCTGGTCACCATCAACGTGGTGACCATCCTCATCCGCGGCGTCAACATGGTGCTCTTCCAGGACAGCCGCGTGTCCACCATCTTCGTGGGCAAGAACGTGGTGGCCATCGCCACCAAGGCCTCCACCTTCCTGGAGTACCGCAAGCAGGTGAAGGAGTTCCCGCACCCGCAGAACGCCATGGCGCTGGAGCTGCAGCAGAACTCGGTGGGCCACCCGCAGCCACTGCCCAACGCCACCAGCCTGCCGCACGAGCCCTCGCCGCCGGCACAGGAGGTCATCGACACATGACCGGGCACCGCCACCCAATTGGCCCTTTGGAGGCGGCTCCAAAAGACATGCGGTTCATGAGGTTTCACAGGGGGCGGACGGCTTGTGTTTGGAGCAGGTGAGGGAAGGCCACCGGAGGGCAAACAAAGAAATCAGCCGCGTGACAGGATGATAGTTGACTCTTGCCAGAGCCACGTGAACTGATGTTGTTAAAGTGTCCGGGAGATATTCAGCCCCTGCCTGTTCGAGCGCGAGCCTAACCTTCGATCTGACACAGAGGATGGGACATTTGAGAAAAGAAAAAGCGAAAAAATAAAACAAAAACTTTTTTTTTTATTGTGGTACTGTGTTTTTAAATGTTTCAACTGTTTTAAATATTATACAAAAAAAAACGATATATATATTAAGAGACAATCTCGATATAGTGCAGCTGGGTGACATTTTTGTTGTGTGAACCGGACATTGAATTGCCCCTGTAGAATATGATGTATTTTTTAAAAGGTCACCTTTTTGACATTGGATGTGTGGCTGTGGCATTTTTTCTGAAGTCCCTCCTGTACGGACATCCCACTTGGCATGTAGCACTAAAGGTGGAAGAGAAGCGGGAGGAGGATGTACAAGGAGCGATAAGAGGGGTCTGAAAAGTGTGTGTGTGGGTGGCTGTGTTTGTGTCTCTGTGTCTGGGTGTGTGAGTGTTTGCATGGGTGTGTTTGTGTCTGTGTGCGCGGGTGTGCTTGTGTGTGTGCATGTGTCTCTGTATGCGTGGGTGTGTACGTGTGAGCCTGTGTGTGTGTATGTGTGTGTGTGTGTGTGTTTGTGTGTGTGTGTGTGGTTGGATGCTGACTGGCTATCAGTAAGTTGAAACTGGGGCGCAGAAGAATGCAGTTCATCCTGAATTTAGTGCTGCTCAGATGGGAAATATCTGGAGCAGGCTGCCTGTGTCAGTGTGGCACTTTACGACCAAATGTCTCCTAAAAGCAGGGTAGGTCAGCACTATAACATCTCCCCTTTCTGCTCTTTGTGACCTTGAGTGTGGGCGTGCGTTTGTCTCTGTGTCAAAAAATACATCAAAAAAAAGTGGTCATGTCAAGATATTTTTTTGACAAGATGTATGACAGATGTATGTGGTAAAATTGCAAATGAAACAAAACATGAAACTGAAGTGAGGAAGGACAACGTATTCAGAAAAGGGTACTACTGTGGTATTATTTTCTGTTCACCATTTACTGTACCTCTGTATCCTGAACCTTGACGTTTGAAGAATGCGTGAGTTCAAAAGTAGAGAGATTGCTAAAAATTATGACAAAAAAACTAAACTAAATAAACACAATAACCTATGGACGGGGAATAGTTTTTTGGTCGGGTGTGATTCTGTTGAATATTATTATGATTGTTGTTATTATTATTATTACTATTATGTCGTTATTTACTTGTTTGAGGACCGTGATGTGAATTAAAAGCATCAAGAAAATAAAAAGTGAAAAGATCAAACGTTTTTTGTTCCATCTTGCTATCAGAAAGAAAGCCAGAGGAGAGATCTGAGGAGTCCCCCCACCCCCTCCCCCAAGCAGAATGGGGTCCCTGATTTTGGAGTGTCAGTCCAATACAGCTCTTCTAAATAATAATACAAATCAACTTCATTGCCCTTCTGCGTTCAGATGAAAGGAGAAGGAGCGTGAGAGTGCATTAATATTTAGTGTGTGTGCGACAGCTTGGACCTGCGGATGTGCTTCTGCCAAAGACTTTAGTTCCCATCCGAGCCGCAGGCGAGCGCTTTTATGATCGCTGGCAACGTCTTTATCTCTGCAATGAGATAAAATATATAAAGCTCCTGCAAATTGTCCTCCCATTTTCGCAGGTACTCGTAATCGCTGCTGCTGTCCTTTTTGTACTATTAACAGAAGTTGACAACGACCCCGGCCTTGCATCGTCTGTCACATGTTTAACGTCTGAAAGCCGAAGCCATGTCTCGCGTTTCCATGGAGACGTCTAACCCCATTTTTATGTTGAGCAAGAAAGGTCAGCCTCAAGATGGAAGTCACTTTTCCTTTTTGATCTAAAACATTAAAGCCTAACCGCTGGCCTTAATACAGGTGGCAGTAAGTGGCATTTTATTAACTGCAACTCTAAAAGGGAGAAGTGACAGAGCATTAAGGGATGCTCACCAAGGAGTTCCCTTCAAAGAGAATGGGCAAATGCAGGACTTTTGGAGGAAGTACGCTCATTTAAGGACTTCTTCAAATGGCTGCCATTTCATTAGATCTTCAGAATATTTAAAAAGGCATGAATGTAAAATACTGCTTGTTACAAGAGGCTGGAAGAGGGATGGAACAAATTATAGCATTTAATTCACAGAAATGTGGTCACAGAAATTTGGCGGATTGCAGCAGTCATGTAATATAGTATACAACAAGCACACACAGACTCACACACATGTATATATATATATATATATATATATACATATATACAGGGCTCTCAAGTCTCACGCATTCGGCGTGAGACACACGCAATTAAACCCATGCACACGCTCACACGCCACACTTCGTATTTGTCACGCAGAGAAATTACCAGGATAGCGCCCACCGATTTGGGCCACTATTTAAGAGTGGAAGGGTAGGAATGAAATGGGTTTCCCGTCCTCTTTTGCCCGGACATGCCCTCTTTTTGAGACACTTTTTACAAAATGTGTGGCGGAATTTCAAAATTGTCCGTGATTTTATTAAAGCCTCATACATGTTCACATTGAATTTGCGTTGCGTTTCTCTGGGTCGTTAACAAACTAGTTAGGCTACGCCCTCCCCTACTCAGTTCTGTTAGCTTTGCATTGGTGGCTATAATATGTCCATGATTGATTGAAGTGAGTAGGGGGAGTGGTTAAGTAGAGCCATCAGATTGGACGGTTTGACTTACTTAGTTACCGTCATGTTTTGTATTTTTTTTTTTTTCCATTATTGTTTTATTGGGACATACATTAACAAATTTCTCCTACAGGGGATTGATAATCTATTGAACAGAAAGAAACACTTGGTTATACTTTACACACTTTACCACGGCATTGACCTACTGAATGCCACAGATATATTTTAAGCATTGGACTGAATGCCACATAAATATATAATTATGTTTTTTTTCACACGTTTGCAACATGCAAAAGTTCAGGGAAAAGTATGTGCCTCTACTGGTGTTGCTTAAGCCAATAGCCTTTTGAGGCAGGGTTGTTTCTGAATATTAGTGTCAAGGGCCAATAATGCTTACTATCATACATTAGTCACCATGTCTGTGGACACATTTGTATGCAGTCACATGTTAATACCCCCCCCCCCCCCCCCCCCCCCCGCCGACAAATCTCACTCTGAACTCAGTTCAAAACTTGAGAGCCCTGCATAAATATATATATATATATATATATATATATATATATATATATATATATATATATATATATATTCAACAGAATTAGCATTGCTGTTAGAATATATTATGACAAATAATTAGCATTTTTATAAATTTGATTCCAATATTGATTGATGCTTGCTTTGAACTATTTGGGGGAAAATTACCCTGAAAATATTATATATACCTTATATACATAGTTCAAAGAAAGCAATGTATTGGAATCAAATGAAAATAATAAAAATGGCAATGTCCTTTCTTCACTCCACACAATAATATTACATATATTTGTCATCATGTTCCAGACAGTCCAATTACAGCACTGTGTGCAATGTTTTCCAAAAGTGCTAGAAGAAACATCTGTCGAATTAAGAGATTAATTTATGAGACCCCCCTTAGTTTGTTGGAGAACAGTATCCAGCTGATATTTGTTCACAAGGGACCTTACCCCACCTCCTCCACAAAAATAAAATGTTATTCCTCTTTTGATAGTGGTGAGGGGTTTTTAATTAACCCCAGAAGGAAAATTCGAAACATTACACATTAGAAAATAAAATATCAATAATAAGAGGCAGCTAAATACAACAGAAAAATAAAAAATAATGGTAAATGAAAAATCTAAAAAGAAAAAGAAAATTATTTTCCTATATCTTCAATATTATGTTATGTTGTTATGCATTATACCACAGAATTGTTGAATACCTGCATCTGGTTGGTCAATGATTTTTCAGGGGTGTGCATTATCTTTCAATCACCTCTGCCTTTTAACAATTGCAAATCCATCCAACATTAACAACATTAACATATCCATGACTATAAAATAGAAAACAGACGTGTTTCCTTGACAACGCACCAACAACACGGTTAAAGTGCAGCAGAAGGATACCTTTCTTTCAGCGGATTAAGTCGATAAGAATGTCCTAAGAATATTATCTATGAAAGTAACTAAAATGCAATCATTGTTGGTAACTGTGGTATAAGCAAAATAAACCACTCTGGGGCGTCCTGTTATTAAACAGAACTTTGTACCGTGGTGGTGAGCATATTTTCCATTAAAGGAACACCCCGTCATGGTTATTATACATAACAGGCTATAATAGCTTCAGGAATAAATAAGAGTTGCCAGGTTGTCATGCACAACCTTCAAGTGGCACTCAGATGATGTGTACCCTAGTGATATGGTGCATAAGAACGCCCCGATTCTCCACCCGAGCGTGGCTAAAGCGCAGCCATTAAGCCATCCGCTTGTGATGCCCCTGTGTCGGCTGGAGACCTACTTTACTGGCAGGCACAGCAGCCTTCAAGCTATTCAAGTTAGTTTGAAATTGTGCAGCTTTAGAGATGCCGCCGTACCATATGCTTGTGAAATCTGGACACAAAGTTTCGACCATGTGCTCGCACTTTCAGTTGAATTATAGAGCGTTCTGTGTAGATTGCTCACTCAACTGAGGATGTATCTCACTTTGTTAAGTTGTAGTATTTTAGACACAGAAAGTTTCAAAGTTGCCTCGATAAAACATAAGAAATACATAAACGTAATAAGGAGGTACAGTATTACAGATTAGTTCCAATAAGAATGCTTCCCTTTGACTCACAGTGCACCACTGAGATGGGTCGTGCATTGGCTCAGTGTGATTTGAGCCTCATTGCTAGGCCCACAGCATAATGTCGGGATTATTTGAATAAATCTTGTCAGCACAAGTGGTTCTAAGGGGGACAAAGGAAAATGGCCAACTTGGGAATCTAATAAATTACCTGAGGGCACGCCTTCAACCGATCACCTTTCTAAGACCCTCTCAGCGAGAGACGTGTTCATAAATCAGCCGGCGTCTGCGTCTGGGATTTAATTGCGCTCCTCTCCATATGTAATAAGGCCACGAAAGTGCTGATCTCGTCCACAGTGCTTGTGATTTATTTGACAGCCATAACTTCCGGGAACATTTAATATCAGTCAAATGAATCCCGAAACTAACTGGGCCGAGGAGTCCCTTGTATGTTGAGTCCAGGGCTGCAGGGGGCGTGGACACGCTCTCGAATGATATATGGCCGTTTGATTGTTTCAGCGGTGGCGCCGCAGACCACAGACCTATTAAAGGGTCCACGCTCACACCCTCATGATGCGTACCCTTCCCCTAGGACGCGCTACCCCACTGTGCACCGGTGGTCTATATGGAAATGGCTCTCCATGCTGCCATCATAGAAATGTTACACCTTCAGTGACAGCAGGAGACTTGGTCACTCAATAAGACAAGTCTTCGGAACGGTGGTAGCGGTTGGTTTCTAGTAGTGATGCACCGATTGTTCGGCCACCGATGGTTATCGGCCGATGTGCGTCGTAAGCACGTGATCGGTACACGGCCGATCAACTTGAAATTTGCCAATTGCAGGAGCTGATCACTGACTTAAAAGTTGTTGGGCACAAGAACGGCCGTCATTAGTTAATTCACTAATACATTTGCTATTATGGTTTATCATAATTCATAAGGAAGGTAGACTCACAATTACTGCTTCACTTAACCATATAAATAGCTTTAGGTTGAACCCGGTTACAGGATGCATTAACCAGCCAGCATCTCAATAGTCTCCCCGTATTTTTTGTGTCTGTTTATTTATGTAGCATCCCCATTTTAGTAGAAACTACTTTAGTATTTATAACCTGGTACGACAAGATCGCTGCTAATGCCCTCTACTTTAACTTGAAGTTGCACCGCTTTAAAGGAAGCTGAGAGGGACTTCCAACGTCTCTTAACGGTGTAACCGAAGCGTCACATGTAGCCAAATCGATGGCAGCCATAGTTCTTTGATGTCAACATAGCTCCGACAATGTGAGGCAAAGGCCTAGACTTCATAACAGCGCTGTCAGCTGCACCCCCGGTGGGATCTGGTGAGCCATAGACTTTTGTCTGTGTGTGGTCAAAAAGACTAACTAACAATAACTCTCACATTACGCTAACTAACTAAGAACACTTATAATAATTGGCACACAATGATTTTCATAAGAAACATCCTATTAACATATATTTCACTATTTAAAAAGACGGTGACCGGTATCGGATCGTCCGAGCACACATTAAAAAAGATTGATGATGTGTATCGGCCTAAAAAAACCTGATCAGTGTATCCCGAGTGTCAAGTTAGTTGACCAAACTTAGTTCTGGGTTGTTTGTGCAGCTTTAATTAACCAAAGACGTCTGCATCCAATGAATATAGGGTATCACAAAGTAGGCTACATTGTTAGTTATGTTAATTTAACTTTGGTAAAATGTGTTAACCACACACAATTGCCATAACAGTCTTTCAACCTTGCCTGACTATGTGTCTTTCACGTGTCTTTGACATGTAAGCGGTCCCCCAATATATTTCTTAAAAAGTTAATTTGAAGTTCTGAATAGTAGTGCCAATGTTTTTTGAATGACCAACGAAGAAATTGTTAAAAATTTATTCATTAGAATATCTTTGTTCTCTTTAATTATAAAGTTTATAGACAAAGTTTAAATACCAGGGAAAATGTCAAATGGTAATCGCTGCTTAAATATCCGATGGGTCAAAATGTGCTTTGGTGTAAATCCTATACAGAGCAATTGGACTGACAGCACAAGAGAAATTGCTTTTTTTCCACAACATCCTGTCTTCAAGCAAGGTCAAACCAATATTTATGAGCACTGGGTCAATCCATCTGTTGGAAGGAAGTCTACATTCAGAACAGGGATCCCCTGGAGAACAAATAACACGGACCAGCAACAGAGGTTTTTTTGCATCCATCACTTCAAAACAACCATCAACCATACATAAAATCAGTGGGGTCCACCATGTCCTAAAAAACACAGTGACAAGGAAGCAACAAAGAACACAATGTCCTCAAACTGTTCGTTCCATGGGTGGCAGGGTAAACAGTAGGGGTTTAAAGATGCATGCATTCGTATTGAAACGGAGCGGTACGGACGTCACGGTTCGGTGCATGGATTTACACGGAGAATACACGTATACAATTAAATAAAACTGGCGTGCGAATTAGTTAATGTAATGCCGAATTAATGTTAGATGCGTGATCTTCAGGGACAACTGAGACGCCTGAAAGGGTACTGCGGTCAAGTGAGCTGCTATTCGTTCATTCGTGGTTAAGCCAGCCGTCACACAAAATCTTTGTGCGCCTTTACTCTAAACATCCTTTGGTTGGTATCTCGCAACGTTTTCAAAATAAAACCCTTCACCTACGTGTGTAGATATATAGAACACTAGCAGTCTTAAGGCCGATATATGCTCTGTTTTAGACGTAACGCATAAGCACGTAAGATACATAACCCCCCCTTGCGCGGTAAAATATCTCCCCTTACGTGCTTAAGTGCGTCGGCCAAAATTCCTGACTATGCGTCTAAAACACTACGGCCCTACGCAGCTCGCAAAGACTGTGATTGGCCAGCTTACCACATCCTTTCAGGAGTCTCACATTTCCGGTTTTACAGCATAATAGCGCCATTTTTAAAAGGCCGTGACAGAAGCGAATGAAGAATTTTGAAGAAGGAGAAGAAGAAAACCCAAGAACGAATTATGATAATTATAAATATAAACAAGCCAGCGATTTCCACTTCCACGCCCACAGATTTGTTCGTTGCTCCCCCTACTGTTCTGGCGGAGAATACCCTTGCAACACGCGCAATCCTTAAGGAACCTTAAAGGAACCGTAAATCAAAACTTGTCTAAAACAAGTCCCTTGTGTAAATTACGTGCTTACGTCTCTGCGTCTAAAACGACCCTGAATCGGCCTTTACACTGCGGTCAAGCCAGCCGACTCATCAAGATTGGCGGTCAAGCCAGCCGACTCAGTTTTTTGCCGTACCTGTATATACTAGCCATTACGGTAATAGCGTCTCAGAACTAGTTTCAAATAAAAGCATTCGTCGGGTACATACAAAAAGACAGTCAATAAAAGCAAATACTATCAAAGGAAGTGTACGGCCGTTGTGGTATTTACTTTCAAAATAAAAGCCCACCAAACATTCCAATATGAGACATATTACATATGATTTTGGATTCGATTTAAAAGAAAATGCCCTGTTATTCCAGGCTCATTTCACTTCAGGGTTATAGTTCACCACCCCATGGGGTCAGGCAAGAAGTTTCAGAACATTCTGATGTGGAGTTTCAAAATAAAAGCCCACCAAACATTCCAATATGAGACATAATACATATGATTTTGGATTCAATTTAAAAGAAAATGCCCTGTTATTTCGGGCTCATTTCGCTTCAGGGTTATAGTTCAAGACCCCATGGGGTCACGCAAAAGGTTTCAGAACATTCTGATGTGGAGTTTCAAAATAAAAGCCAACCAAAGTTTCCAATATGAGACATATTACATATGATTTTGGATTCAATTTAAAAGAAAATGCCCGGTTATTTCAGGCTCATTTCACTTCAGGGTTATAGTTCACGACCCCATGGGGTCACGCAAAAGGTTTCAGAACATTCTGACGTGGAGTTTCAAAATAAAAGCCAACCAAAGTTTCCAATATGAGACATATTACATATGATTTTGGATTCAATTTAAAAGAAAATGCCCTGTTATTTCAGGCTCATTTCACTCCAGGGTTATAGTTCAAGACCCCATGGGGTCACACAAGAAGTTTCAGAACATTCTGATGTGGAGTTTCAAAGTAAAAGCCAACCAAAATCTCCAATATGAGACATATTACATATGATTTTGGATTCAATTGAAAAGAAAATGCCCTGTTATTTCAGTTTCCTTTCACTTCAGGGTCATAGTTCACGACCCTATGGGGTCACGCAAAAGGTTTCAGAACATTCTGATGTGGAGTTTCAAAATAAAAGCCAACCAAAGTTTCCAATATGAGACATATTACATATGATTTTGGATTCAATTTAAAAGAAAATGCCCTGTTATTTCAGGCTCATTTCACTTCAGGGTTATAGTTCACGACCCCATGGGGTCACGCAAAAAAAGGTTTTAGAACATTCTGATGTGGAGTTTCAAAATAAAAGCCAACCAAAGTTTCCAATATGAGACATATTACAGATGATTTTGGATTCAATTTAAAAGAAAATGCCCTGTTATTTCAGGCTCATTTCACTTCAGGGTTATAGTTCAAGACCCCATGGGGTCACACAAGAAGTTTCAGAACATTCTGATGTGGAGTTTCAAAGTAAGAGCCAACCAAAATCTCCAATATGAGACATATTACATGATTTTGGATTCAATTTAAAAGGAAATGCCCTGTTGTTTCAGGCTCATTTCACTTCAGGGTTATAGTTCACGAATAACAGGGCGTTTCCTTTTAAATTTAATCCAAAATCATGTCTAATATGTCTCATATTTCAAAATCTAGTGGGCTTTTAATTTGAAACTACACATCAGAAAATCCTGAAACTTCTTGGGTGACACTATGGGGTTGTGAACTATGAACCTCAAGTGGAATGAATCGGGAATAACAGGGCATTTTCTTTTAAATCGAATCCAAAATCATGTTATATGTCTCATATTGGAATGTTTGGTTGGCTTTTATTTTGAAACTCCATATCAGAATGTTCTGAAACTTCTTGCGTGACCTCATGGGGTCTTGAACTATAACCCTGAAGTGAAATGAGCCTGAAATAACAGGGCATTTCCTTTTAAATTGAATCCAAAATCATATGTAATATGTCTCATATTGCAGATTTTGGTTGGCTTTTACTTTGAAACTCCACATCAGAATGTTCTGAAACTTCTTGTGTGACCCTATGGGGTCTTGATCTATAACCCTGAAGTGAAATGAGCCTGAAATAACCGGGCATTTTCTTTTAAATTGAATCCCAATTCATATGTAATATGTCTCATATTGGAAACTTTGGTTGGCTTTTATTTTGAAACTCCACATCAGAATGGTCTGAAACCTTTTGCGTGACCCCATGGGGTCGTGAACTATAACCCTGAAGTGAAATGAGCCTGAAATAACAGGGCATTTTCTTTTAAATTGAATCCAAAATCATATGTAATATGTCTCATATTGGAAACTTTGGTTGGCTTTTATTTTGAAACTCCAAGTCAGAATGTTCTGAAACTTCTTGCCTGACCCCATGGGGTCGTGAACTATAACCCTGAAGTGAAATGAGCCTGGAATAACAGGGCACTTTCTTTTAAATCGAATCCAAAATCATATGTAATATGTCTCATATTTGGTGGGCTTTTATTTTGAAACTACGCATCAGAATGTCCTGAAACTTCTTGTGTGACCCCATGGGGTCTTGAACTATAACCCTGAAGTTTAATGAGCCTGAAATAACAGGGCATTTTCTTTTAAATTGAATCCAAAATCATATGTAATATGTCTCATATTGGAGATTTTGGTTGGCTTTTACTTTGAAACTCCACATCAGAAGGTTCTGAAACTTCTTGTGTGACCCCATGGGGTCTTGAACTATAACCCTGAAGTGAAATGAGCCTGAAATAACAGGGCATTTTCTTTTAATTGAATCCAAATTCATATGTAATATGTCTCATATTGGAAACTTTGGTTGGCTTTTATTTTGAAACTCCACATCAGAATGTTCTGAAACTTCTTGCCTGACCCCATGGGGTCGTGAACTATAACCCTGAAGTGAAATGAGCCTGGAATAACAGGGCACCTTCTTTTAAATCGAATCCAAAATCATATGTAATATGTCTCATATTTGGTGGGCTTTTATTTTGAAACTACGCATCAGAATGTCCTGAAACGTCTTGTGTGACCCCATGGGGTCTTGAACTATAACCCTGAAGTTTAATGAGCCTGAAATAACAGGGCATTTTCTTTTAATTTGAATCCAAAATCATATGTAATATGTCTCATATTGGAGACTTTGGTTGGCTTTTACTTTGAAACTCCACATCAGAATGTTCTGAAACCTTTTGCGTGACCCCATGGGGTCTTGAACTATAACCCTGAAGTGAAATGGGCCTGAAATAACAGGGCATTTTCTTTTAAATTGAATCCCAATTCATATGTAATATGTCTCATATTGGAAACTTTGGTTGGCTTTTATTTTGGAACTCCACATCAGAATGTTCTGAAACCTTTTGCGTGACCCCATGGGGTCGTGAACTATAACCCTGAAGTGAAATGAGCCTGAAATAACAGGGCATTTTCTTTTAAATTGAATCCAAAATCATATGTAATATGTCTCATATTGGAAACTTTGGTTGGCTTTTATTTTGAAACTCCACATCAGAATGTTCTGAAACCTTTTTCGTGACCCCATGGGGTCGTGAACTATAACCCTGAAGTGAAATGAGCCTGGAATAACAGGGCACTTTCTTTTAAATCGAATCCAAAATCATATGTAATATGTCTCATATTTGGTGGGCTTTTATTTTGAAACTACGCATCAGAATGTCCTGAAACTTCTTGTGTGACCCCATGGGGTCTTGAACTATAACCCTGAAGTTTAATGAGCCTGAAATAACAGGGCATTTTCTTTTAAATTGAATCCAAAATCATATGTAATATGACTCATATTGGAGATTTTGGTTGGCTTTTACTTTGAAACTCCACATCAGAAGGTTCTGAAACTTCTTGTGTGACCCCATGGGGTCTTGAACTATAACCCTGAAGTGAAATGAGCCTGAAATAACAGGGCATTTTCTTTTAATTGAATCCAAATTCATATGTAATATGTCTCATATTGGAAACTTTGGTTGGCTTTTATTTTGAAACTCCACATCAGAATGTTCTGAAACTTCTTGCCTGACCCCATGGGGTCGTGAACTATAACCCTGAAGTGAAATGAGCCTGGAATAACAGGGCACTTTCTTTTAAATCGAATCCAAAATCATATGTAATATGTCTCATATTTGGTGGGCTTTTATTTTGAAACTACGCATCAGAATGTCCTGAAACGTCTTGTGTGACCCCATGGGGTCTTGAACTATAACCCTGAAGTTTAATGAGCCTGAAATAACAGGGCATTTTCTTTTAATTTGAATCCAAAATCATATGTAATATGTCTCATATTGGAGACTTTGGTTGGCTTTTACTTTGAAACTCCACATCAGAATGTTCTGAAACCTTTTGCGTGACCCCATGGGGTCTTGAACTATAACCCTGAAGTGAAATGAGCCTGAAATAACAGGGCATTTTCTTTTAAATTGAATCCCAATTCATATGTAATATGTCTCATATTGGAAACTTTGGTTGGCTTTTATTTTGGAACTCCACATCAGAATGTTCTGAAACCTTTTGCGTGACCCCATGGGGTCGTGAACTATAACCCTGAAGTGAAATGAGCCTGAAATAACAGGGCATTTTCTTTTAAATTGAATCCAAAATCATATGTAATATGTCTCATATTGGAAACTTTGGTTGGCTTTTATTTTGAAACTCCACATCAGAATGTTCTGAAACCTTTTTCGTGACCCCATGGGGTCGTGAACTATAACCCTGAAGTGAAATGAGCCTGAAATAACAGGGCATTTTCTTTTAAATTGAATCCAAAATCATATGTAATATGTCTCATATTGGAATGTTTGGTTGGCTTTTATTTTGAAACTCCACATCAGAATGTTCTGAAACTTCTTGCCTGACCCCATGGGGTCGTGAACTATAACCCTGAAGGGAAATGAGCCTGGAATAACAGGGCACTTTCTTTTAAATCGAATCCAAAATCATATGTAATATGTCTCATATTTGGTGGGCTTTTATTTTGAAACTACGCATCAGAATGTCCTGAAACTTCTTGTGTGACCCCATGGGGTCTTGAACTATAACCCTGAAGTTTAATGAGCCTGAAATAACAGGGTATTTTTCTTTTAAATTGAATCCAAAATCATATGTAATATGTCTCATATTGGAGATTTTGGTTGGCTTTTACTTTGAAACTCCACATCAGAAGGTTCTGAAACTTCTTGTGTGACCCCATGGGGTCTTGAACTATAACCCTGAAGTGAAATGAGCCTGAAATAACAGGGCATTTTCTTTTAATTGAATCCAAATTCATATGTAATATGTCTCATATTGGAAACTTTGGTTGGCTTTTATTTTGAAACTCCACATCAGAATGTTCTGAAACTTCTTGCCTGACCCCATGGGGTCGTGAACTATGAAGTGAAGTGAAATGAGCCTGGAATAACAGGGCACTTTCTTTTAAATCGAATCCAAAATCATATGTAGTATGTCTCATATTTGGTGGGCTTTTATTTTGAAACTACGCATCAGAATGTCCTGAAACTTATTGTGTGACCCCATGGGGTCGTGAACTATGACCCTGAAGTGAAATGAGCCTGAAATAACAGGGCATTTTCTTTTAAATCGTATCCAAAATCATATGTAATATGTCACATATTGGAGATTTTGGTTGGCTTTTATTTTGAAAGTAAATACCACAACGGCCGTACACTTCCTTTGATAGTCTTTTTGTATGTACCCGACGAATGCTTTTATTTGAAACTAGTTCTGAGACGCTATTACCGTAATGGCTAGTATATACAGGCACGGCAAAAAACTGAGTCGGCTGGCTTGACCGCCGATCTTGATGAGTCGGCTGGCTTGACCGCAGTGTAAGACAGCTAGTGTTCTATGTATCTACGCACGTAGGTGAAGGGTTTTATTTTGAAAACGTTGCGAGATACCAACCAAAGGATGTTTAGAGTAAAGGCGCACGAAGATTTTGTGTGACGGCTGGCTTTACCGCGGATGAACGAATAGCGGCTCACTTGACCGCAGTGAAAGGGTGCCGGTGTTACACCGAATACTGCGACCCACGATGATACTAGGCGGTACAACCTGCGACAATAAAAAATAATTGCCTTCTGAATTTTTTTCTTTTCCCTTCATTGTACCGAACTCGTACAGAACCGTGATGTCTGAACCGAGGTATGAACCGAACCCTGACTTCAGTGTACCGTTACACCCCTAGTAAACAGAGGAGTGACATCTCAACAATAACATACCTTTAACAACAATGCAGTACCTTTTTAACAAGAGAGTGTAGGCCAATCTCCTCTAAAGTATCTTCGGAGAAGCTACTGGTTGGCGGGGGGATTGCTATCCTGGCTATGCTAACATCGTGTTATCGTGTCGTGTCGTATGTAGTCGTGCTTGCTAGGGAGGGGAACTCATCAGTGCACGAGATCGCGTCTGCCACAAATGCTTGTTAACGGCCATGGGTCGCCGGAAGGGCGGCTCGTTAAGGAAAAACACCCATCAGCTACTGTTGGGCCATGCTGGTTAAATCCAGATGGCTGCCAAGCCTGCCAGCATAGTCACGGTAAAACGGAGACATTCATCACTAGGAGACATAGTTGCGGTGAATAAAACACGAGGTTGCGGGGGTGTACTAAACATGATAATCACAGCGTATATTACTGTGCATTATAGCCTGCTTCCAGTTTAGGACTTGCACATGCACATTTTTTGCAAGCTGGTTAGATATTGTTGGAATGCGCAGTCGTATGCCAATTTGTACAACCGTGCAAGCGTGGCACAAAAGCTCACCAACGATTTGTAATCCTGGAGTGCCTACCATGGACGTTCCCAGCCTTGTACTCTAGAGTCTGTGGTTCTGGGCTTCAAGGGTTGGCTAGTAAGCGCTTGTAAAAACTATACTACAACAGTGCCCCCTAGTGGTAGTGTAGAGATACTACTGATTAATAAGGATTTGTGGATGGATAGACCGACGCAACAAGCGTCGTATAAGTTAAAGTAACAAGGAAACTCATGCAAAAGATTACTCATGCAAAAAAAGCATTTTATTTAATTTGACTTCCAAGGATGCTGTAGAAGATTAAGATTAACAATTGAATACATGTGAGACATTGTGCAAAAGTCGATTATAAATGCAACTTTACACGATGTAAAATCAATATTTCACATCGATTTCTGTGGTGCTTTTGGATTCCAATGAAAACTGCAAACACGAACACGCACACCTACTTTACCCAAGCCTTGCTTAGACCTTACCCCAGCCCCTTCTCTCTCACACACCCAAACACACCTCTCCCTAGCTCTGATCAAACACACGCACAGTTTACCCCAGCCCTGCCCACATACACGCACACACAGACACCTAACCCAAGCACTGCTTATACAGACACACCTTTCCTGCTTGAACCCCCCCCCCCCCACACACACACACACACACACACACCTTACCGTAGCCCTGCATTCACACACACAATCACACCAGCCATGCTCACACATCTTAGCCCAGCTCTCACATCCTTGACCCTGTCCCCCAGAGGCATTTCAGACTATTTCTGAGAATGAAAGTCCTGCTTAATGGAGCGTCAATGTTTGCAAACTTTACACATGTTAAAATGTCTTTTTGGGGCCACTACGGGTGCATTGTGGATTATTTAATGAAATAAAGAACTGCAAGTCCAAGAGTTACATGTACAAATGGCTTCTTTAATTTAGGCATTTCACATGTGATGGTCCAAGAACTTATGAGACGGATGTACAGGAATTATTTTTTGCCATTTTATTTTTTCCCCCACATTATTGCTTTACAATAAAATGCATCATTTGGATATGTCCAGTATAGCAAGACAATACATTCATATAAGTTATACAGATGTTCTCAGTAATGTTTCATAGTAACTAACTTTACATTAAATATTATATATATATATCTTTTTTCATCATTTAATAATCTTGACAAACAACTCTCACGTCACATTGAGCTCACAGTGCAACAGGTCGCATTCATTCGAGAAAATACATACCGTTCCTCTCAGTGTTCAGTAGTCATAACTTGTACGCGTGTGCCATTTAACGTGTGCGCTTTTGTTCTTTTCGTGTGCGTGTACACACACGGTTCACCGTACAAATCTCGCATTTATGTACAGTTACAACTTATGGCATCTGAATTCTACGGTTGTCGTTCTATTTTTTTTGTCTTGTTTTGCGTGTTTGTTTTTAAGAAAAACAAAAACAAAAAAAAGTGACTTTAGTAGTACTAGTAGTAGCAGTATAAGTAGTAAAAGGTCCCTATACCCACCCATAGTTCGCCGTCACGATGGTACACGGGAGATTTGGGGAGGGGGATGGAGGGGGGGGGCGGGACGAGTAGGGAGGTCCAATGAGGAGCCATGTTACCTGTTGTCATGTAACCACACACGTCTAACGCCACAAGAGGGAGGGGGTCATGACCGCACAGGGGAACACCCATGCCACCCTCATTGCCTGCTCAGAACCCTGCATCGACACCTGACTCGCTAAAAAACCCAAGACAAATAAATAAACCAAGATGCCCGCCCCCCCCCAAAACTCAACATACCGTGTCGCCATCTTGGGGCAGGGTACCCTGCCAAGAGAATAAACAAAATTTCCATCGCATATCAAATATATAATGGATGTACACAGAACGCGGTGCTGAATATACTGCCCTTGGAGCAGTTACTAAACGATAAAGAATGGCACTCAGAATGTTTCTGTCTGTCTACGTCAGTCTATGCAAGTGTCTTTGAGAGTCTGTGCGTGTCAATGTGTGTGTCTGTCTATGAAAGTCTGTCTTTGTGCGTCTGCATCTGTGTGTCCATCTGTGTGTGTGTGTGTGTTTCCATCTTTGTGCATGTGTGTGCGTGTGTCCATCTGTGTGTGTATCCGTGTGTCTGCGTCTGTATGCGTGTCTGTGTGCGTGTCGGCAGGAACCCCGCGTGATTGTATCCTTACAAAGAGCAAAAATCTGAGCAATTTGAAAAATCCCAGAAAGTGTAGCAGCTCAGTGTGCCACAGACACAAGAGAGAGAACTCCACACACACCACCGCTGAAGGTCTCGCCTCAGCCTGTCAGAAAAGGAAATGGCTGCCACCATTTTCATGATTCGGTATGCACCGGGCCTCCCGCCACATGGGGCAGCAGAATGAAAGCAGATCCCAAATCACCTCCCCTACCCCCCCAGCTAACAATAGCCTAAAGTTGGTGGGGAGGGAGGGAGTTTTGACCTCACCCCACCTAAGCAACATTTCAGCGGCCCCCAAAAAAAATCAATAAATAAACTCTTCCCCTGGCGCTGCTGTTCGTGGCCATCCACCCCACCCCTGTGTATGCACCTGTGAGCTCACAAATAAATAAATACTAGACGTCACGCCTCCACAGAATCCCCTCAGAATATGGCAGCCTCACAAAAGGGGAGGGGGGAGGGGGGAGGAGAGGGGGGACGGGGGTTCTCGGTGGTGGACACCATGTGCACACCATCATAGAGAATCTTTACATTGAGTTTGCATATACAAGAACCTCCCGCCATCGCAGTGGCAGAGGAAAAGACAATGTTCATCGTTTGCCCTCAACACCCCCCCACGCAGCCCAGACCGGACTGGACTCCACAACAGGCAATTTTGCATTTTGTCTTGATTGCAGTGTAGCCTCATAGCTGCCAATGTTTTGTGTTTTTTTCGTTTGTCTGTTTCACCACCTCCCACCCATGTGTGCGACGTGGCCTGGGCCATGTCCCACATAAGCTGCGTTTGGCGTCCCAGCATGCACTGCAGACAGAGGAGGGTGTGCTCAGTGTGTCAGGACGTCCCAGTGATCTGTGGGGAGGCGGGAGGCGAAGGTCTGTGTGTAGGACGGGGGGGATGGGGAGAGGGGTAGGGTGGGCCAGTGTGAGAAAGAAACACTGTGGGGCCAGTTTTGAGCGTGCTTGTACACAACACATACATACTCACACACGCTCGCTCACACACACTCAGATTGCTAATTTTGCCCATACATGCAGTCCCGCGCACCGACACTGAAAACGTACACCGAAAATATGCACTCACAGAAGGAAGCACTAGTTGATTCAGAATGAGAGGACGACTTGTTTATGTTAGATGTTTTTTTAAAGTGCAATATCTACATGTAGTCCAGAAAAATAAATAAATCAAGAGAACGCCATCCCCGGCGCCACCTCCAGGTGCTGTCCAGCTCAGTTTTCCCTGATAACCCACATCGGTGTGGTTGAAACCCCTGCCATGCACGGTTGTGGTGGTGGTGTTGTTGTCGGAGGGAGTATTGAGGTACTCTGCCCTCTGGTGGCGAGACGGTATTATAGAAGACAGTCACGTTATTTAATATATACTTTATACAGCACTCGTCATCGAGCTGCCTCAAAATGTGGGCTTAAATCAACCTGGTAGAAACCCACGCACGACTGACGCACTACTTAGCCATCCGAGAGCGGGAATTTAACGTTTCCCATACCGTCTATCCTCCAACCGTTTAGTGTCCATGAGGCAGGGACAGGGGGGATTGGACCAAACACTTTAGAATGAAAAATAAATATATATATATATCTGAGCTATGGAGTAAAGCACCACCAGCTGACCATCCCCACCTCAATGGTGAGGAGAAAAAACAAATTCATCCTTGCCGCACAAGGGCGAAAGAACATTTCCATGTGCAATTAGTGACAAACAAAATAAATAACTTGTCCTTTCAGACTGCCTCAGCATCTCGTGTTTCACACCAATTTCAAAACTTGGTTTTGAAGATAAAACAGACAAAATAATGTTACATGGTTGTGCAGAGCGCTGCTCGTACAGACGGTCCCTGCAGTCTCCTTCGGCCGGGGACCAGACACCTAGCACACTTCAAAGGAATGCCCTCTGGAAATATGGAGAGAGGGAGAGATTGGACAACACAAAACGCAGATTTAATCTAGATGAGGGGGAAGGTAGAGGATGAGGCGTGGGGTAGGTGGTGGGGGGGGCTGAGGTGTGACAACACACACACCACATCTCCCCCCTGGGTCCTTGATGTCTTCCAGAGCCACACCTTGAGAGGCGAGCTGCCACAGAGACATGTGCGTGTGTGCGTGTTCATGTGTGTGGTCTGTGTATAGCGTTGGTTGGAGGGGTGGGGGTAGGGGTGACATGGGTCAACCTATAGAGATGTCAGAACGTGGACAGAGTGTGGGTCTCTCCCGGAGGTTGGGGGGGGGGGGGGTCCGTATTAAAGCGGGATTCAGGCCCCTAGCCCCAGAGTCTCATGATGTTTGTGGTGGCGTGTGTATGTGTGTATGCGTGTATATGTGTGTGTAAATCTACAGCGGGAGACACAGTGGGTGAAACACCTACAAGTCAGAAAGAAGGGCCCCTGAGACAGCAGGTGCCCTGACATCTATATAAAGCCATGCTTGACGACAGGGGGGGGGGGGGGCGGGGGTGCAGCAAGAGCACACAGACTTAACAGGGCAGAGAGGGCGGTTGGGGAGTGGGGAGGGGGAATGCCCGAATAAGGGCGTAAAAAGGGCCAGCGCTGAGTCGAAGGAGCGGCCAATCAGACGAAGGGGGGCAACTTCTTTTTTGTTTCTTTTTTTTTTTGCAAACAAACTTGGGGTAAACAAGTTGTAGGTCATAGAAGAGACAAAACGTTAGATTATTTTTTTTCGCAGGCAAGGTTATGCGGTTAGAGTAAGGAGTGGTGTGGTTGGGTCGGGGTGAGGATGAGATAGAGAGGGGACACATCTAGAAGTCTGCGGACAGAATGAGATCCAGTATCACTTTGGGTTTCGGCACAGAAGTGCGCCGTGTGTGTAACATGTAATAGGACGAGTGTATGTGTGTGTGTGTCTGTGTGTTGGTTTTGAGGGGGGGGGGGGGGGTCTCGGAAATCAAGAAAAGGGTTGAGGACGTTTCCCACGCCCTTCCCCCTCCTCTGCTCTTCTACTCCAAGCACATGGGCAGGTTGACGAAGGTGAAGACGTTGTACTCGATCATGATGGAGAAGCAGAGGAAGATGGCGTACAGCACCAGCACGGTGCAGCCCAGCTTGGGGGTCAGCCTCCAGTTGTTCAGGTGGATGCCCAGCACCTGGGTGAGGAGCTCACATCAGTCACGCTACAACCTAAGACAGCTCAGCACTGCGCAGTGTCTCTGGTGACAAACCTGCCGAATGTATTGTGGTGCACCTTGATACGAGGGATGCACTTAGTTCATTGTTGCCAGTCTTAAACCCTTTTGGCTATTAAAAATATATACGTTTTATTTAGGCAACTGTCAATTCCACTCACTGTGAGACCGACGGAGCCCAGCAGGAGCACCACAGAGTACACCAGCCCCCGGCTGTTGATCATCACCTAGCACACAGGAAGCAGCACACCAATCAGCAAGCAGAGGAAGACACATAAACCAATCGGCAATTAGCCTGGCCTCATTTAAGAACGGAAAAAAATATGCAATTGAAAAAAGAATTTAAACGTCAGTCACAGATGTTTTACGGTTAATCTAATGCTTGGTTGCACTTCAGAGTGGAGTGTTCTGGCCCCTAGAGTATTGGCACTGGTTCAGCACGACTCAGTTTTCTTTGTTTCTACTGTTGTGTCCCACAATGTTTGCCAATTTACAAAATGTTTATAGAAATAACTAACAAACTAAAGAGCACCTAGATCACAGTCATAGATATTTTAAGAGTAACGGCATGCTTGGAAGTCACATTTTTCACTGTTTATGCGTCACTGTTCGGCAAGTGACATCAGACCCCCACCCACTTACCTCAGAGCCATAGTCCACGCACATGGTCTGGAGGGCCCAGGGCACTCCAAGACCCACCAGGATGTCAAACACGTTGCTGCCGATGGTGTTGGACACTGCCATGTCACCCAGTCCTGGAGCAGACGGATGAGACCACCGTTCCAAGCTTGTAGCCAATGTAAGTGTTGAAGACAAATCTAGCACCGAGCCTTTCCTAGGTGCAGCACTACGCTCAGATTTCCGATGTGAAACATTTTCAGCTTTGACCCGGGTTAACGCTGACCTCTTGAAGTGCGGCCAATCAGATGCTAGCTGATTTAACATTTAAACCAACAGCTTTCTTAATAAAAGAGTTAAGAGTAAAACACGCAGCACACCTGTCTGTTGGCTGGCTACATCCTCATGTGTTGAGCGCTTCACTGATGACCATACAGCGCACTTTAATACACCACTATTATACTACTGTGCCAACCTTGGCGCGCCACGATGAGACTGGCAATGCAGTCGGGAACGCTGGTGCCGGCGGCCAGGAAGGTGATGCCCATGATGACGTCGGGGATGCCCAGGGTGAAGCCGATGATGGTGACCTACACATTATGGGATGGAGCAGTCAGTGTTGTCAAAAGGAGTTACAATTTAAGTTATCAATAAACTTGACCTTCCACCGACTGCCAAGAGAAGAACGACTTTGTCGTAACTTTCAATTTAAATTTGTAGTAGACTCGTCTTTAACCAATCAAAATATAAATCTAATCGGATGCAAGAAAAAATATACCGTATATAATAGGGATCGACCGATATATCGGTCGGCCGATATTATCGGCCGATATTCGCGTTTTTTACGTGTATCGGTATCGGCCGATACGCGGCCGATTTTCGCCGATTTTTTTTTTTTTTTTTTTTTTACTTGTTCTACCTCACCTGTTTTTACTATTTGTTAAATATAGTTTTTTATATTGAAGTTCAATAAATGTTCCTTTTTTTTAATTGAGACTTGTAACATTTGTTATCAGTGTAATTTTTATGATTGAGGGAGCAAAAAAAAAAGAAAAAAAAAAAAAAAGTAGTATCGGCTCTAAATATCGGTATCGGCGTATCGGCGTATCGGCTAAGGCTGATGAAAAAATATCGGTATCGTATCGGCCCTAAAAAATCCGTATCGGTCGATCCCTAGTATATAATTTGATTGTCCATCGGCAGGAAGTGACACTCACACAGGAAGTGATGCGGTTTAGACGTCCCAATTAGGCAAATGGCCAATTGGAGTGATTCAGCAGTTTCCCCAACTACTCGTATACACTCACCATCCAGACCATCAGGTAGGAGAAGATGGCGATCCAGACGGTGGAGAGGATGAAGGAAAGCATGAAGAACTTCTCCCAACGAGGTTTGGCGCAGTTTGGGATGGTGAAGAAGAGGAGGAGGAGCAGTGGCCAGGAAATCAGCCATTTAGTCTTGCTGCCAATGCCGGCTGCAACGGACATACAGTTCAAGGTCTGTTTGAGTCTTTTTGAGCAGCCAAGGAGAATGATCACTAGAGTCACGATACGAGGCCATCAACTCATTTCCAGAAGGGCCCCCAGAGAATTGAAGTTGAAGTCCACACACACATTCTGTAGACTAATGAATCAGTGAATTGGCATGATAACTTCACATTTCTCCCTCATGCCACACCTTTTGACAATTTCCGTAACCAAAAAGAGCATGGATCAGATCAATAAATAAATGTTACCTGGAATATGGAAGGGGGAGATGGTCTCGTTTTCCTTCTCCTCACTGGGCTTGTCCTCGGGGACGTTTCCGTTCTCAATGTCGTTGACCTTTCCGTCAATGACCTGCGTCTCAACGCCGTTGGCAGCTTGGACCAACTTCTGGCGCTTACAAGCATAAAAGCATAAACTCAGTCAAACAAACTCAAGCCAATATCACAGCTGCTAGCCTAACTGCAAAGCGAGCTTTAGCGTGACGCAATAAGGTAACGAAAGGATGACGCAACAATACACACGCTAGATTTCAATGCACATCAACATGATTCAACTTTTATATGAATGGGATGAAGCGTTACAAGTACTCACTTCAAAAGGGGAATATTATGATATTAACAGTTCACCGGTTACTAAAGAAAACCCATTTGTACCTCTGTGATTATCAGGCGACTGGCCATGCGTAGCCGGGTCTTGGGTCCAAAATGGCTGGTGACCATGATGCGGAGGCCGGCCTCTGGGAAACGATACTTGGGTGGGTTGGCGTTGATGATCTCGTCCACCATGACCACTGAACCACGACTGAATTGCGAGGCTTGGCTAGGTTTGACTAGAGAAGCAAAGGGCAAACAAGATGAGCTTGCAGCATATGTTTGGAGAGCATATCAGTTGCCCTTTTGCTAGATACACCATTTCATTTGCACTAAGCAAATTTTCACATGAGCAGCCTCTAGTGGCTGAAGTTGTAGCTACAGTTACGGTGGTCTCCATCTCCAGTCTCTTTTGTGGCAGGTTCGTTACCAGGGAGCCTGGAGAATGACCAACATTTTAGGCAGGCCAATCACAAGTCAGGGGTGGAGCTTGACTTGTGATAAGGTCTTGACACTGGTTGAAGGGTGGAACGCACACGGGAGAATTAAAGGATTGGCTGGACTACAACATTTTATGCTCGAGTAAATAGCTGCAATTGAAAATTATCATAGTGCCCGTTTAAGTATTTAATTGGTATCTTGGAACCTAAAAGCACTGAACAGTAAAAATGTGTAACTGCTACTAGGCAATCCTTCGACATTTTAATAGACATTACATACCGCAAAATGAAGGACTATTGAGAATTTTTTCTCAATAGCCTCAAAAAAATGTAATACTCTGGAGGAGTAAAATTTTAGAATGATTGCTGATTTGCAAATGTTGACCATATAAACATTAGCTGCCCATTAAGGTCCAAACAGGCTTACGTGCAGCAATAAAAGTCCTTAAAAATGATTATTGGACTCATTACACATGCAAATTACACAATTAAACCATGTTCGATAAATAGCCCCCCATAAGCAAACTTTCTACTGATGAATATAATGAAGAACACTGCTCAGGTCCTCAGCGGGTCCGGGCTGAGGAGAGGTAGCAGTGACACGTAAAACACTTCAACACATGGAGGAAAAGGCATGTAAGCAGGTTTAGTAAGGCTAAGCAGACAGGCGCACCGATAGTATAAAGAAAGGGGAAAACGCTAGAAGCGACCAATAGCCACAGAAGATTTTTAATAAAGCTTTGCAGAAAGCCCTTTTGCCCACAGGTTAGAGAGCTAAGGAAATTTGCAAGGTCAAAATAAATATGGCTGACAGGAAAGTCTTCAGCTGGCCTAAGATAAGTCAACAAACTTCCTGAAGTCTAGTTTCCTGGTCGTTTTCTTTTGTAACCATGTTGCTTATAACAATATTTATTATGAGCTGATAATAACAGAGCCATGTGCATTGGTGACTAAACCTTACCAAGCGTAGTTTTCCACTCAAGACATATTTTCATTTCCCAGAATGACCGGTTTATCAGGGGTGAGGAAGTGGGAGGGGCGAGAGAGAACGAGTGAGCAGTGGGGTGGGGGGGGGGGGGGGGGGGGGGGCTTGGGGATTTCCCGCCTGTCTGGTTAACCTTACCTGCGGACAGCAAGGGCCATGACGAGTCGTCACTACAAACATTGTAACTAGCATTACCGTCCTCCATCTCACTGCTGGCCGCCGCGTTACCGTTGGCCACGGTCTTCCCGGGCTTGCCGGTGAAGAACTTCTGCATGCTCGAGTTGAACCTGGGATTAAACCGATAAAAAACTGGTAGGACAAGAAGACATTTTGATCTCGGGACAAAAGGCTGGTTGAGGCTGTGAGTGTAGGTCCAGGAGCTAGGTTTCTTTCCACCCAGCTCACACCACCTGACTGCTTGCGAAGCCCCCGTCTAAAATACACCCCTCCTTTGAGAATCACTGGTCTATCAGAGTCTGTCTTCAAACGGTCAAACCCGAGTTTAACCGTTGTCAATCATCGATTGATTGACACATGAACACATTTGTATTCAGACCAAATTTTAGGGACCAACCCGACCAGTACCGACGGACCCAACACCACACGACTACAAGCTGTTCAATGCATGACGAACTACTGAATGAGCTGCACAGGTGCAGACCCTGCGGCGGCGCTCTATAAAAGCCCTGCCGCGCCGCTGCTCCCGTCGACGTCTTTGGGCAATCCTCCGATCACACGTTGTGTGCTCCAGTGGTGCAGCCGGAACACGCAACGCAGGCATACCATGCATATTCATAGTCATAATGTGCATGCTCACATTAACAACGGACATTTAACACATTCTCACAGCAGACCCCACAGCACAGGGCTCTGGGAAAAACACGCGACAGGATTCCACCGTAGGGGAGTGGAGATTTACAGCTGAAATATCACTTCCTGGAGCCGTCTTAGTGTTGTATTGTTTTGTAATGGTGGAGGTAGACCTATTGTCTTTACTGGAATTACTTCCTCCTCGCCAAATGTTAGAGGGGGAAGTGTGCTCTTTGCCACTGCGGACTGAGCGACAGAGCGAGAGAGAGAAAGAGCGCGAGAGATTAAAACTCTTGGCGTGAGGAGAGAGCAGGCTGCCGCAGTGTGCACCACAGATTACCGGCCGGGTCAACTGACCCCACCACCGCCCCCCCCGCCCCCCCCCCCCCCCCCAGTGGTCTCAGTGTAACCGACTGAATCTGCAACATGGGGAGGTTCCTGTGGAGGACTGTGTGTGTGTGTGTGTGTGTGTGTGTGTGTGTGTGTGTGTGTGTGTGTGTGTGTGTGTGTGTGTGTGTGTGTGTGTGTGTGTGTGTGTGTGTGTGTGTGTGTGTGTGTGTGTGTGTGTGTGTGTGTGTGTGTGTGTGTCTTGGTATGCGTTGCGCATGCAGCACATCATTCTTAGTCGCCTGCCTGCGTTTTTGAATGGGGTCACATTTATGGAGGAGAAGGCATTTACATAAATAACTCACTTCATGACGACAATGTAGCCGACGTACATAAGCACCAGCACCAGACTCTCCCACCTGAGGGAGAGAGACGGGGAGAGAGAGAGAGAGCAAATCACGTTGCATCTCCATTACTCTCTAGAGACTGTGCACTCCAGCAATTTCTTCCAATAAACACCCAATCTTCATATGTATGCTAATGTCGTTATGACCTTCGTTCAAGTCTGTATATTTTGACAATATTAATGGCGACTTTGGTTGAACCTTCTTGGCAAAAAAAATACATTCATTAAAATCAGCACTATTAATTCAGTTAAATTTAGTTTCCATTGCAAACTAAATAAAGTATGAATTTATTCCTACTGCCTCTCCTCAATCATTTAAGGGACACCTAAGGGACAACAAAAGACTTAAAAATGAATTGTAAGGGAGGACTGTTAAATATTATGCTTTCAGGTAGAAGGCTGTTGCTTTTGAACGTTTCTACTGGAGGTGTTGGCAGTCAGTCCAATGCATCGACAAATCAATGGCATTACACTTGTGTTTCCAACATCAAACAGCAACAACCTGGAGAAAGGTAAAGCATTTGGCCCACTCACCACACAATCTTCTCATCGTAGATGAACTGCACGGGGGAAAAGAAGAGTAAAGAAACAGGATTACAAATGTGCATCGTTTGCGTCTGACAATACTACAGCCCCATCGACGGCTCCCACTCACTGCGATCAGCGCCACCACGGACAGGGTGTAGTAGAAGGAGTCCCTGAAGACCGACCAGCGGGTCAGCATCACCACCTGAATCATCATCCGGGTGTGTGTGAGGGGGGGGGGGGGGGGGGGGGACATTTTCAGCAGGGGAAGCGAGCCAAGTGACACTTTGCTCCCCCAACCCTCAGGGACCATCCGCCCACCCTGTCCCCCTCTGTGCCCCCGTGTTCCTCCGTTCCTGGTCGTGGGGGCATGATGGCTGTTTGGAGGGTTGGTTTACTATCATCTTGTCAGTTACTATGGAGGGTGTTATTATATCCGTTTCCCAGCTACGCCACTGCCATTTGATTTACGTTGTGATTATTATTTGTTGAAATAAAAAAATACATTTTAAATTGCGGTTACATTTTTGAAGCGAATTTTGTGTACTTCCCTTTCAAACATTATAAAAAAAAGTGCTTTAGGGATATGTCGTTTTCAAAGGAGAGGGTTATTGTAGGGATTATGCTTGTTTTACAAGTTTTCTTGCATTTCTATCCCTTTTTTTAAGGTTTTGTGACTCGACTTCTGTTGCTTTTGCCCTGCAGCTAATTTAAGTTCCCAACCGAACCATGAACCAATTGTGTTGATTGCATAACCAAAATAATAAAGGACTGTAAAAGTGCATTTTGAGGACCAGATAAGAGCCTCATCCAGAGGGCAAAGATTGTCATGATTTAAAGTAAACTTCTGGCGGAGGCCGGGACACTCGGGAGATATTTGCTCATTCAAACGCAGGCACTGCGTCCCGCTCTCACGAATGGAGCAAAAGGAAACTGCAGAAGAGGTTGGAGCGTCTGAGTAAAACCGACCGGAGCAGATGGCTTCCCCTCCAGCCAAAACAAAATCTGTGAAACTACACAAAACAAATATCCCCCAAAAACCTGCTGCAAATGAGCCAGCTCTCTATTCTGTATATTAATGAGCAATGCAGTCAAAACAATACTTCGCCCTCCCCCCCGTCCCACACACACACACCTGTCCAGCGAAGATCCCACAGACGCCAATGATGCACAGGATGTTGAAGACAGCTGAGCCCACGATGGTCCCCACCCCCACATCGCCGTGGGTGATGAAGACACCTACAAAATGGTGCAAGGCGGAGGGGCGGCCAATCAGAAAGAGCAAACATGAACTGCACAGGAACATCTATATCTCTCCCTCTGTGTGTGTATCCGTGTGTGTGTATGTTTGTGTGTTTCCTACCGATGACGGAGGCAAACAGCTCTGGTGCGGAGCTGCCAGCTGCCATGAAGGTGGCCCCGGCCACGTCCTCACTCAGGTCCAGTTTCTTGAGGAAGAAACAAAAAGCACCAAAATAAAGGAGGAGGAAATGCCCTCCTGTGAGCCATTCAAGTTGAAGCCCCCAAAACTTTAATGGTTTATTTGCTTCACTGGAGAAAAATTTCGGGGATTCTTTTAGAAACTGTTGACCACAAAGCATTTTTTTCCAGCGAAGCAAATAAAACATTAAAGGCAAACTTGAGGGTATACCGGCAAGAAGCCTTGCACATCATAGTATATATATATTCTGGGAACCTGCATGTTCAGTTCACTAAACAAAAATGCAATAGAATTCAGTTGCTCTTCCCACAGACTATAAAATGCAGTTCTAGTGCGCAGTCCTTCTGGAGTGTGTGAATGTGTCAAAATGTTTTTTTTTGGGAGGCAGGCTTCTCACAGTTTCTCATGCAGACCAACGCAACACTGAAAGAGTGAAGGATACAATAAATTAATAAATAACAAGACGCATCGGTACCTCACAGATCTTCTCCAGCGACGTCACAAAGTAGTCGTCGCATATTATAGCCAGGGCCAAGAACATGTAGAGAGCCTGGGAAGACACAAGCACATGAGCAACATTTGAGGGGGAGGGGAGGGTGCATGTACCTGCGTGCAAAAAAGATGCTGAACAACGAAACGACAATTAAGTCGGGTGATGGTGTGGCAAACGCATAACAGCCAAAAAGTTAAATTCTTCCACTTTGTGAGTTATATTAATTATAGATTGGTTGCGACATCATTAAGCGTCTCAGCGCATGGCTGCCGTTCCCTATGCTGTCCACAGGGGGCAGTGCAAGACTGCAGTCACCAGCAGAACCCTGCAGGCGTTTCTGTTCTGATATTGCAGCCAGATCAGTCTATTAAAAAGTCGTGGCTCAATCGCCACCGGGTGCATAGCAAGCACCATAGTGAGCGTGCGTGGACCATTTTCGAGAATGCACAAACTTTGCTTTGTGGTGTCATTGACGGATCAGTCAGAAGGGATTTCGTTCTTGCGTTCGCCGACGGAGCTCAGAGTTTGAGAGACAGGAACCCGCCCCGGATGGATGGGAGCCGTTCACGCTGATCATCGCCTCGCAGGGCAAATCTGCATGTCCTCCATCATGGTTTATCTTTCGCGGAGGGCTTCTCGTGCATTAGCCACTGCCAGGGCTGCATGTAGACATCGCATTGTGTTTGCACGCTGCCAGCCAGGGCTATGATTACACCACTTTCCCTGAACGATGTAACATTAATGTGTGTGCGTGCGTGTGAATTATTATCCACTGGGGCCCCGCAGAGGGTAGAGGAGGTCATTCCGCCGCCTTTGGTTAAGACTAGGCGCGAGTGTCTGTGTTCTCCCATTGTTGCGGCCGCTGTTCGGAGTATCGACGGGTTGTTACCTCTCGACCCCTATCTCGGGAGGAAATTTACGACGCTACGCCCCGCACCATCAATCAGATGGCTGCAAACAGTGGTACACCGCCTGCCTACCTCCCTCCCTCCCCCCCCGCCCGCCCCCCAGCCTCTCTCCGCTCACCACACAGGGCCGTAACGGCCAGGGCACGGACACAAGGGTTGTGATTGGAGGTATGAAATATCTCTCTGCTTTCACAGTGGTTCACTGATGAAATCCGCAGGTGGCTCCGGGCTTTGAGTTACATCAGCAGACCCAGGGGGTGGTGGGGGGGATGGTTAGAGAGAATAACTAACCAAGTTGCCAAGGAGCAAATCAAATTTGTCTTTATAGAATTACAACATTTTATACGATGTATTTTTGATTAGCCGGCCCATTGCAAATTAGATGTTTCCCCCCCTAAACTAGAAGATAATGCAACGTTTTCTGTTGTGGTTCAACGTGAACATTCCCTTTCTGTGCAAGTTCACAGTATAATGAAAAGCACATCATCATGTACATATATTTACATGGTTTATACGTCTCGATGAAACTGCGACCCAAAGCCGATTGATCCGCGGCGGCGAACACCTCAGTAGACGGCGGTGGAAATTAATCTGGGCTTAATCTGCCCTGTTCCGCACTCCCAACGCATAGCCTGCGGCGTGTTCCCTTCCCCAGACCCCGATGCACGGCGTCGGAAAAACTGATTACTTTGAAAAGCCACCGCGGCATTACGAACGCGCTAAACGGTACATTGTAAAACACGATTTTGATCGCTGTAAAAAAAAATAAGGGAACAAAAAGCATTAGGTTACAGTTTAACCGATCCTCTGGGAGTGTTTTGACAGTTGCTGCGGCTGCAGCCAAGAAACTCAGCCAAAAATAAAAAACACGAGGGTAGAGTACACAGCTTACCGCGATGATATGGAGCACAATGGCACCGCTCCTCAGCTCCTCAAAGGAGAAGAGGTCCTCCGGAAACTCGTGGACCGCTGAGGAGGAGAGAACATGTCACCGTCAGAACACACGCCAGCTGCACCTATGGGCCCTCGGTGCACAAGACATGTGTGCGGCACTGTGTGTGTGCGTGCGTGCGTGCGTGTGTGTGTGTGCTTGTGCACGCACAAGGCTGCGTGTGCGCGCACAAGGCTGCGTGTGTGCGCACGCATGCCACTGCTGGCTTGGGAGGCTGGGATGGTTCTGTCTGGCAGAAGTACTCCCGTCTAGACAGAGCTCTCCCATTGGACACACACACACACAAAATTATTTAAAAAATGCAAGACGGTTGCCTGCGTCACCGCAATCCCCTGCTCCCAGGGATACCCAGTGCCTGCATACAGCTTCACATGCCAGGATGGGGAGGAACTGAACTGAATCAAAAAGCCCCCCCCCCCCCGAAGAATATTAAAAAAAATACTAGCTATGTTGAGATCCACTGTGTCCAAGCGGGCGGGTGGGTGGGCAGAGAGGCGCACAGTTGGCTACTGCAGTCGGCCCCCCAGGTTACACAGTGGGAGAGCGATCCCAGCAGACGCCTCAGATCTCTGGGTCCGCCTTTACCGCCATGGGGTGTGTGTGTGTGTGTGTGTGTGTGTGTGTGTGTGTGTGTGTGTGTGTGTGTGTGTGTGTGTGTGTGTGTGTGTGTGTGTGTGTGTGTGTGTGTGTGTGTGTGTGTGTGTGTGTGTGTGTGTGTGTGTGTGTGTGTGTGTGTGTGTGTGTGTGTGTGTGCGTGCGTGCGTGCGTGCGTGCGTGCGCGTGTGTGTTAAACCTGGCTGGCCCCCGCCCGCCTCCGTCTTCCCATAGTCAGGAGGAGGACGAGTCAACCCTCCCTCTACCCGTGTCCCCTCCGCCCCCTCTTCCCCCCAGCATCTTACCGCCTCCTGGGAAAACACATGGCCAAGGTCACGGTGACGGCGCGCCGCGGCGCTAACGGATCACCGTGCGCACGGCCGCGGGCAGACGCCACCGCGGAGCCACGTCACGCCGCTGATTAACGAGCGCCGCCGCGCTCCGCAAGTCTGAGGGCCAGGCGGGGAGCGGTATTCAAATGAGAGCGCTCTCGCACGCACACCGCCCTACTTTGAAGGGTAAAACATTTATAATGTATAAAGAAAAAAAAAAAAACGTGACAATGAGAACACACACACACACACACACACACACACACACACACACACACACACACACACACACACACACACACACACACACACACACACACACACACACACACACACACACACACACACACGTCTGGGCCCATATGGATATGGGGGGGGAATTGGAACAGCTCTCACCTGAGACTGGTGATTGCACCTGTCCCAAGCTCAGCCCTAGTGGCGGGGGATGCGTGCATGACTGATTTGGCACACCTTTGCACACACAGGCACGCCGATTTCGAATACCCATTACCCAGGCTCGGGCCCTGGACCCAACCGGTCGAAAAGCAGACACACACGCACACACATGAGTTTCTAGCATTATGGCATTGCAGCTGTGGAAGAAATGTCCATTATGCAAAAAAATGAAAAACAGGCCAGTGGCCAGGGCTATGGAATGGATATTTCACACCGTGGCCTTGATTTGGATCCAAAAGGGTTTCAAAGCCGCCTCCGGCATTTGCCATTCTGAAGCCATTTGATGTGTTCTGACTGCTCTCCCTCTGCTGCGATGTGTCACTTTCACATTCCCTCAGACTTTAAAAAGTTAAATATCAAGCTATGGAAGAAAAATACGATATAAACATGGCCATAAGCAGTTTACTTCTCATTGAAGGTCACAAGGTCACTTGAGGATTGATTAGCCCGTCTAAACTGTCAATCTTGCAGTTGATGTCTGAAATTATTGAAAGTTAAGGAAAATAGGCCCATGATACAAAAAAGTTTGCGCCATTTTGCTGAATAAAACACACGCACACCCTTGATTTAGCTCAATGCCGACAGCGGTATGTGGCAATAATTGAACAACAGATATCATCTGCAAAATCAATGCCCCCTGCAAGTGAGGCATTGCCACAGGTGCAAAACCTTCCAGGGTTAAGTCAGAGCCCCCCTCAACTGATCGGTTGCTGCTGCTGTGATCAGATATTGACAGGCTCATGGAAGGTGCTGTCTGTGTCTGTGTGCGAGCGTGTGATCAAGGCAGGTTCTGCTGTGTGTGAGGGAAGGTGGGTGGGATGAAGTGAGGGGGGTGGGTTAAGACCAACTGCTACAATAGAACGTTTCTTATGGACATGAATACAGGCGAAACGTTTTGCGCAGGCGGTGGTCTTGACGGGGAGTGAAGGACCCCACTGGGCGGCATATACCCCGCATGCCTGCCCACTGTGACGCCGAGAGCCCGTTCACCTCAGGGCTGAGCTCTGTGCTCAAGGTCGCCCGCGTGGGAAGTCGGTGGCGCCAAATCAATAATTTAATGCTACCGCCGCCGCCGCCACCACGGCGGATGACCACAGCCGTTCAAAATAGCCATCACACAGGCTGCTCGCAGGGTGTTGGATGACTGACGGGTGGAGTGAAGCGTGTCTCCCTCCCCCTCGCTCTGGACTGAGCTCCCCCAGAGGTCGGTCCGGATATGACCCAGCTTCGACGGCCGGTATCTGCATGGCGCGGACGGCGCTCGGTGAATACAGACCGGCGAACAGCAGAAACATCAAGTAGCCTCTGAATAAATGATGAGTCCAAAGCAGGCACCAAGAATAGCCTCATCTGCGAGAGGGAGAACAAAAAAAATAAAAAAAGCTTGTGTGTGAGAGAGACACACGCAGCGATCGCTGAAGGTAAATCGCTGTGGGTTGGGATGTATTGAGCTCGACGGTTGAAGTTCAGTAAAGACGCCACTATGTATAGCCAAGTGATCAGATTGTAGTAATGGAGCCGGGATTGAAATCCCTGCTGTATTATTTTACTTTAAAAAAAAAAAGGAGAGAAAGAAAACGTATTGTGGGGCTGGAGGGGGTATGACCATGTTGTCATGGATTCGCTCAGCCAGTAGGCATCGGTTCAGATTAAAAAAAGGATAGTTAAAGTGATGAACAGGATCTAAAATCGTAAAGCAACTAGGATCACAGAGGGACGTATCCAATGGACACTGCACTGTGGTTGTATGTGTTCGGTCACCTCCTTGGCAATGTGAATGCATGTTAATTGGTCAATGGCAGGAGGGAAAATAGACTCCAATCAAATGGGCCTCAAAGAATAGTAAGGAATCGATTGACTGAGAACCCTCAAGTTTGCAGTGGAATTTATTTAACATAATTGGCTTCATGCACACATTGATAACCCTCAACATAAGTTAATAACGGAATTCTGTTGTCGATCACTTTTGAAACCTAAAGCCAAATGTGTTTGGACTACGGTGAATCAAATGCCATCAAGGCAAGCCATTTGGTCAGTTCACACCATTAATTCTTAATCTGTTCCTCTTTAAGATGCATCAGCGTCATCCGCTGTTGCGCAACAGGACTGTATTTGGCAGTGGTTCAAAACTGGTCTAGCCTCAGCACCCACATGTGCCATTAGTCTTCAAGTCACAACCCCGCCCGCCACACCAAAAAGGTTAGGAAATTGACAATTATCGCAGTTAGCAACAATTCCTGAATGTAATAAACATTTTGCGGGCAAAAATCTGTAACAATCGGGGCAAAACTCAATGTAATAGAAACATTAACATTAGTCAATCCCTGGACTTCTTTGTATAGATTAAGGTTTGGCATATGCGCTGCCAGCCACTCACAATGCCCAGTGGGTCGCACCACACCGGGTGAGGATCACTGGTCTATTACCCCTTTTCCACCAACGCAGTTCCAGTGTTGGTTTGGGCCAGACAAACAGGTTCCAACTCAGCACCAACCCTACGCCGGTCCAGAAACAAGAACCAGTGACTACTAGTACTGGGTTAGCGTTTATTTAAACGTCCTGAAGCGTTTCTACGACACATTGCTCTGACACATTGACGTGGCTCTACTCTAGCCCTATAGTCTGTGGAAAATCAAGCTGGTTCTATGGGAGTTGGCGTGTAGAACAAACACTGAACAAGCACAAGCACCAGCACCGGAGTTGCGTTGGTGGAAAGGGGGTATGTGTGGATGAGCCTGGTAATGGCCAGAGTACAGGCAGAAGCCTGACTACCTCTGATGTTGTTGCCAAATTGATAAAGTAGGCCATTATTTCTCCAATGATGTGCAGTGAGGAGTATACGGCCAAAGCTAGAGAGCACATGTGTTCGTCAGTTTAGGAAAGTGGAGCCTACCAGTTCTCAAAGAGCAGGAAAGGGTTTGGCTTGAGGAGGAATCCGAGCGAATCAAAACCTAGCAAAAACATCAGTATATTAACTTCTATGAACCTTCACTCTTAACTTTTTCCCCCGCAGTCATCACTTTTGTTTATTATTTATACAGAATAATAAAAGCCATCCACCCACAACTCAATCAAGCGAAGAAAGTGAATACATTTCTTCGCTTGAAGAAAAGTTGAGTCAAAATGATGGATGCAGCCAAAAAGTTACAGGGTCTAAGAAAACATTTACATATTGAATATTATATATGATAATCCTCTACATCCGGCCTGCCCCAGCAAACCCAGGTTGAGCCGAGTCTTTGTTTACTGAAGTTGTCGTTTCCCCAGAGGGCATGTACGGTTGACGCATGATGGATAACCACGATACCGTCATGATGCGCAACAAATTGAGCCTCAGCTTCCCAGCGCTGCACCCAGTCGACCCATGACACAAGTGTATTGTTGGAAGGCAGATCTTCGCTACCTGGCTATAAGTAGCCAATTAGCTCAGGAGGGAGCCTCTGGCAGGACCAGCTACCACCGAGGGAAGGAGCAAGATGTGCTCCAGCACCCTCACGTAACAAAGCAAGGACAGAGGGACAGGGCGTCACTGTCCACCCGTCTGGCCATGCGGGACCGGTTGACAAGCGGGTCGCCCCCGAGCATAACCACCGCTTAGTTCAGGTGAACATAACGAAAAAAACGCCACCGCAAAAAGACAAACACGCACGCACGTACGCACGCACGGCATCAGTGGGCAGAGAGAAATGCTGAACGAGGCAGACTTGCTCGCTGGACCAGCAGGCTGCTGGCTGAGTAACCTAAAGGGGACACTGCTGCAGAGCGCATGTGGTCGGCTGTGATGGAAAGGAGCGACGAGTGTGAACATTTAGCCACGGTTAGCGCGCGTGGGGCCCCACAACAATGAGCGCCGGGTCGCAACCGACAGGCGCCATTTACAGCTTGCCATGCTAGAGGAACAGGAGTGACACTGACTGGATGGTCGTGTTTTGGCAACAGCCAGTGAACGGGATGTGAGAATGTAAAGAGACAGGTTATTCAAAAATGGACGGCGTGCGCTGCTTAGCAACGTTGAACTCTGTAGTTAAAATTGGGGTGTACATTATGATCCAACGCAGACCTGGTAAGAAGCGAGGGCTTGATGAATTGACCGGCCTGCAGAGGCGAGCGTGGAGCTGGTCACCATTAGTCCCTGGGGGTGGTGGCCTGAACAATCACACGATATATAGCACCCTTGCCCGTGTAGACTGAGCCCATTTCACACCGCATCCAAGCCTCCATGGAGATAAAGTTCAATTATCCTTTGAAAGACCTTCAAAATTTGCCATAAACGCATGGTTTTTCTGTTTCTAAATGTGCCGTTACATTTTCTTTCATGAGATGCGTAAACCTCCTTGTTGCACCATGTAAGGGAGGTCACAAGTCCCCGTGGGTCTCAGTAGGCGTCCTTTACTTGCTGCACGACTCCATAACTCCCCATTCAAGTTTAGTAAAAAATTATAATTGAAGAATTCAAATAAAACAATTTAAACAAATGTGACTACAGAACTCAGTGACTATGTCAGGTACCCACAGAGGAGTATGTGGGTGTCCGATGTGTTCAGTTAGGGACCCTTTCTAGTTAAGCGGTCTTGCAGACCACTTGGGTCAACAGACCATATTCAAAGAGGAAAGTATGCTCCCAAAAATCAGTCCACAGCAGTACGGTGTAGAACAGCTGACAGACTTTACGGAAGCCCCCCCCCCCATATATATATTTTGATGTAGTGGGGCTGCACCACCAAGATTGAAGGTTCAAGCCAGGCTGGGGACAAATCGATTCACATATCAAGTAGAAAAATAAGATAAAATATAAAGTCCACTTCCAGAACGCACAGCAGTCCTTGCTGGACCACTATCACCCTGTGCCATCAAAAGTGACATGTAGTGACAGCAAGGTCACCATACCGTGACCCGGGGAGAGTTTACACTGGGCATTAATAATACGCAAGTCATCAAGTCTGTGATATGGGGGTTGGGGGGTAAGAAATTCATCTCATGAATCGGATGGTGCTGCAGATGCAGCGATTTCCTCGAACGTGACCAGAACACGGATATGTCCATTCTGAAACTATGAAACCACTGGCGATGAAGGGACTAAAGATAACATATTTTGGCACTGCCGTCGGAAAGAACATCGTAAACAAACTTCAAGATCATACCGGTCATACCTGGCACAGCGGTAACAGCAGCTTCTGGCCACGGATCAACACACACACACACCCCAACCACACCTACCTTTCACACCATTTGTGCTTACAATGCTAAAACAAATATATCATTGCTCTTTTTTTTTTTCTTTTTTTTTTTAAACCTGCACGCCCCTCTGCCCCATGAGCAGATTAGTTTGATAGCGTATCTGAAACCACGATAATCAAATCCAAACGGATTATACCATAGTACAAACCCAGCCACACTATAAACCCCCCTTTGCCTTGTTGTTCAGTTCCACTGTCCTGTTCTTCTCAGATTGCCCGCCAGGAAGCCAGCCCCCACTGCCCCACGCCATATTAGCTCGCTTGCCTGGGGTTTAGGCGGGGGACACAAACGCACACACATGCACACGCACACACACGGTTGACTTCGTCACACCAACCCAAGAGCAGGAGAACAATTGTGGCGCCGAAATAACACTGAAGTGTGCATCGTTTAATATTCTGTGTCCCCCTGTAAACTCATCAGTTTTTGGCTCCAAGTCGGGACTGCTCCTCCTCCGAGCGGTGCCGGTAACTGTTAAAGACGCTGGCACGACGCAGCGGGGAACCGTCGCTTCTGAGCCTCCTTGATGACTCAAAAGCTTGTCGCTACAAAAAAAAAGAAAAGAAAAAAAGGGGGCAATTGGCTTAATGTGGTTCACTGAAGAAGGAAGTGGCATCCGTTAATGTGGGGAGGTGGGGAAATAATCTGACATCTAAAGTGATACACCAGTCCCATGTGCATTCTATCAACGACGTTTAAAGTCACAGGGGGTTGGCGGCAGGCTTTTCTCCTTTAACAGCCATGCAGCACCAGCATTAGCTTACTGTAGAACCACACAACATGATCTCCACACATTTACTGAACAAGTCCCGGTAATGAAGCAGCAGTGCGCATACGGCCTTCTTGGACACTGCGCCACATCTCTTTTGACAAAGAGCCCGAAAGAAGACAAATATAATAAAAATAAAAATAAAGCCTAATTGCTCTCGTGAATCTCAAGGCGGGCACAAACAACATTAGCCGTGGCACCACCAGAGATAAAACAGAACACTCCCTCGCTGGGATCAAGCAAATGAGACGAGGATAAGGAGGGAATAAAAAATTAAAAAAACGACTATGATTTTTAAAAAGGGTGTGAGCTCAGATTAATCTATGCATCGCACAGGACTGCGGCCTGATTAAGCACCGCCTTAGATGCAGTACTCAGCACAAACCAAAAATGTAAAAAGAAAACACTTATAACACCAGCTTGTGACGGCGAGCTACGGCTTCGCCCCCAACATGCGGGCCCAACGGGACCCGACCGACGACAACGACGACGAGGAAGAAACGTTACACAATCAGCGGGGGGGGAACTCCAGAGGGTGCGGGCAGGAACAGGAACACATCCGTCGCGGCGTGAGGCTGATGCTCCACGTCGTTTCCTATTAATAGCCGAGCCCCTCCTCCCGTGGGGGCACCTCCGCCGTATGGTCCTGCGGTCATGTTGGAACACGGCCGTGGGCGCGGCGGTGCGGGCACGCGAGGGAGGACGCAATCTGCCTCCTCAGAGCCACGGAGAAGAACCCCGATCAAAGCTTTTACATGATGTATGCGTAAGGTTGTTAATGTGAGGGCAAATAATGAATGTGTATCGCACACATGCTTTTCTTTGATTAATGATCACGTCTGTACGACGACCTAGGACTCTACGGTTAATAAATAATGCAGTTATAAATGAAGGCCTTGCGTGGGGGGGGGGGGGGGGGATTAAATGACAGCTCGGAATTACCCGAGATTTAGCACAGCACCCCTGTGTGAGGGAATACTCACTTTACAAATTACAGACGGGGCAGATTTGCATAGGACTAAAAATCCCTCACAAATGGCCAATTACCACAAATTACAAGATGTCCCTAGGTAGAGGCAGTGCTGAGGGGGAGATGAAGAGGGAAAGCTGCACTCCCAACTCAATTCCTCAGAAGGAAGAAACGTGCAGGGTCAGAAAGAGTTCATTTCTGCAGCTCCACTCCCAGTTGCCACCTCCAGAAGCCTCACAAGTCCATGCTTTGACCGCACAGAAGGCAAGAGGCGGCATTCCATTAGTGGTACTACAGCAGTTCCGCTCGGCCCTCGCTTCCTCAATCTTTAGGGAGTGATTTAGTAGTTAAGGAAATTGTTTTGTTTTTTTGGGGGGGGGGGTGCACCTGAAGGCACGGAAAGTGTGAATCATAGCTTTGAAAATACTAATAAGGACGCCACGGCCGAGTCCTCGCTCATGTTTCTTCTTGTCCCCTTTTTAAGAAACAAAATGTCAGAATGACCAAATACGCAATAAACACAAGTCCTCGAGCTCTTCAGGGTCCCTGCAGCTCCAGATGTCTGAGCACTGCAGTTCATTTACGGGGAGAGTGGTGAACTCCACTGCAGGTTGTTTTGAACCTTGCATGGGCAACTCACCGATGCAACAATGGGGTTGCACACATGCGATATACTTGCAATATTATGACATGATTGAGGGCGTCTGTGTTGAAAGCGAGAGTCGTTACATGGTTCTCGTCATCCGTCGTCACGTTTGGTCTACCTTTTACAATTCCAGGCAAATGCAAATACATGCATGTACACCACCTACACATGACCCATTTTCTGTATATTTTAAAACCTTTTTGATGTTCTTTGGGCTTCGCCACAGTTCAAAGAAACCACTGCAGTCCAAATATACATAGACCTCCAGTCAAACATGTCCCCAGTGCCAAAGCTAGGTTAGAAGCAGACTATAAAACTGAATGGGAAAACTAATGTGGCTGGGAACTGGATAGAGGTTAAAGAAGGTGATGCTGCACCGCTGAGGGAAAAGCCATCTAAAATACATTTTTACCCAAGTAAAACTCGGTGGGGATTAGCAGTCAACATTTTTGCCGATTCATACATTCCTACGACTCATCTACACTTTTTAGATGACAGTAGTAGATCACATGAATCACCATCTCCAGCAAGCAAAACACTGGGGAGGTGGAGGAAGCACATGCATGTCCGTACTTTGCAAGACGTTCAGAAGAACAGTCCAATAGCGGGGCGATCACATGACCGGATCACAGCAAGACATTAAACTAATGATGGTGCTGGCAAAGGGGGGGCGAAATAAACTGGAATCCTGCTCATTAAGTTAACACGGAAAAATAATAATAATAGTCCATCTGCGTTTGATTGTTCAGACCATGGCATCTCTTTCAACTGGGCGTATAAAAGAAAAATATATATTAACACAAGGGGATCTCGCCCTGCTGTGAGCAGTAATGAAAGAAGGCTAGCTCTTCGCCGCTTGGCCACAAAAAAACACCTAAATATAGCACATGAGATTGCCTTCCAAACAATTTGTTCCCCTCGTCGTCACCCAGTGGGTTCCCCGGCGCGCGCGAATGCGCTGACTATGTTGTATTTCAGTGCAACCTTCCTAATGCAGAGCAACAACACCTTGCATCCCCCCCTGTTACGTGGTAGAGTCAGAGTGCGTGTTCGGTCCGGCTCACTCTGTGCACTTTCTCAGTCTGTATGACTTTAATGTAGATTAAAGGCAAAATAAATTACAAGCACTTGCGGTTTTTGCAACAACATAATCTGGCCGACCCATTAAAATTGAAAAAAAAAAAAAAAAAAAAAGGGCAATAGGCCCTAATCCCTTTCTCGCACGATTAAGGAATTTCAGAGCCATAGTTCACAGGGTGACCGCTGGCGTCACGACGGCAGAAATCTAAATGCGTCGTCATTTGTCATAGCCTGGGCCGGAGGACTTTCATGTGATCAAAAGATTTGTTATTATGCAGGGTTGTTATTTTCCAGGCTCCTTCCGGAGCTAAAAGTGAAATCTACGGAAAGCCCCGCCGACGCTGAAAAGGAAAATAAAACATCGCATCTTGATGCAGCAAACTCATCTCGTTTAAAAGAGAAAAAAAGACGACCCATTTGCTCCTTCACGCTGAACTTCAATGTTAAAACGCAAAACCACGCGCGTTGAAGGGATTGCTTGGTGAAACCATTAATTTGCACGTTTCCATCCATTAGAAATGGACTAATGACAGTGCCGGCAGGGGGGCTGATCGATCAGCACGTTGGCCTTAATCGAAACCTTTGGATGAGTGCTGAACACACCGCCAGCACTCCAAGAAGAAACCATCTCTGAGCATGCACTATAGTGATATAGCCCAAACATCTTGACCAGCATTTATAAGTCGAAGTGCAGACTTCAGTTGTGCGTGTTTGTGTGTGTGCAGACTGAATTTGCGTGTTTGTATGTGTACTAAGAGCACAGGGCTAGGGCCTGCATGGCATCTTGCCGTCTCATGTATTTCCATCGCATGAAGTGCATTCTAGCCTCATTGAAGCGGATTTGAATCATACGATGCTCTCCAACCACATGCAAACCCCACAATGCCATAGAAATAAGCATAATCAATTCTTAGAAAGCCTACAGCGGGGCTTATCTCCACTACAGAGGCCAGCGGGTGGCTGAGCAGCGTTCCTTTGAGTCGGGCTCACGCAGTGTGCGTATTCAAATCAGATCACTGCCAGATACGGCTGCTGTGTGTGCTGATTGATGCCTCTTGTATTGGGAGGAAAATTTGCAACAAGACTACTGAGGAAATGAATAAAATAAGTGAGAAATATTTGAATAAATACAAGACACAAATTATCAATCTGTGCAGCTCCAGCAGTCTCGCCATCTTCACTTCTGCAAGCACAGAAGGAGAAGATCCCATTAGGGGATACAAACATTGGATAATTATAATCGGTGCAAGAATAACATAGGGGATGGAGGCTTTCTCCGTAACGATCTTAGAACTGCAGGTGGCGTCTATTGGCGCATTTCCACTGCAGGGTGCGGAACGGATCGGATCGCAAAGGTGCGGGGCGGATCGCGTTTCCACCGCCAAAAGTGGGCGTGACCCGGACTTTGCCGTAGCCTACCCGTTCCGACCCCATTTTAGGGACTCCTCCGTTGCGGTACCCAAAACGAGACCAGACGCCTGCAAGGGTACCCTGGAATTCTAGCTACACCCCCCCTCCGTCGATTGGTCGACAGAATCGTCACTTCCGGGTGACGCGGGGATAAAAACAAACCAACAGTAGCGTCGAGGTATTATTCTTTACAATTAACATGTCGCGTAAAAAGCTTGCTTGGGCGAACAAGGAGGTGGAGACGTTCGTCTGCATTCTTGCGGAGGAAGACGTTGTTTACGATGTTTACGTAGCTGCCGCGGCGATCGACATCCGGCCTACCACAAAGGGTACTGTCGGCGGTGGAAACGTGACCTCGGAACTGAGCTGGGCTATACCGCCCCCTCCCTACCGCCCCTTTGCGATCCGATCCGTTCCGCACCCTGCAGTGGAAACGCGGCATATGTGCACGGTGCCGACTGCTGTTAGCATGACACGGAGGACAAGACTGGAGAGAACAAGACGATGACCAACAAATTAAATCACATGCCTGTAAGTAAAAAGGCGACAAACTAATACTCATTATTGTAGCCAGGGACAGAGACAACATCCTTGATTTTGCCTCTTTGCCTCCTTTAAGTGCAGCCAGAATGCAGTGAAATAATCAATGCCATTGTATGACCTGCCAGTGCTATTATCATTCACATGATTTAAAGGTCCCATGACATGAAAATCTCACTTTGTGAGGTTTTCTAACATAAAATGAGTTCCCCTAGCCTGCCTATGGTCCCCCAGTGGCTAAAACTTGCGTTTGGTGTAAAACGGGCACTAGCTGTTCTGCTCGCCTTTGAAAAAACGGAGGCTCAAGCGCGCTGATTTGGAATGTCTGTGCTCATGAAGTCATGAGGAATCTCAGCTCCTCCCCTTACTCTGCCTGGCCCGCCCAGAGACGTTGGCCCGCCAATGAGACTCGACCGTGCGAGCGCCACATGTGTGTGTGTGAATACACACTGTAACGCAAGTGTTTCTTGTCGGTTCTTTGACGTGTCTTGTATTTCCACAACGAGACTGTCGTGGGGGTTATCTGAGCCATGGTTGAGAAGGAATTGGGGGAAAGGAACTTTGGTTTGACTCGCTGAAGTACATGAACTGCGACATGCCGCCGGTTGCCGCGAGGCACCATCGCCCGGCAGCGGGCAGCCGGCAGCAGGCAGCGCGCAGTTCAGTCGACTTCAGGTTGATGTGAAAGTGGAAGAACCAGGGACGTCGCAGAACCCGACAAAGTCGTTTGTGATTCATAATATCGTCTGGAGGCGCACACAATATGTTATATGATATAGATATCTATGTATTATGATATTATTTAGATATAGAGCTCCAGGACTGTAACGCAAGTGTTGTACACTTCCTTGTTATTTGGATAACCGTTCTGCTGTTGGTGTGATGGCGCATAACACGTCGGACTCTCGTCTCTGGTATTTTCTACAACGAGACTCGTATTGGGGGTTATCTCAGCCAAGGTTGAGAATGAATTGGGGGGAAAGAACTTTGGCTTCGACTCCGTCAAGAACATGAACCACGACAAGGAGGAGAAAGGGATCTTTGCCGGGCAGCGCTTAGGCACCTCCGCCTCCGGCGGTGGTCCCTCAGCGGGGCTCAAGCGGGAGACATTCGCCGCCAACAATCCCTTTCTCCTCAATGTCGTGGTTCATGTTCTTGAGGGAGTCAAAGCCAAAGTTCCTTCCCCCCAATTCATTCTCAACTTTGGCTGAGATAACCCCCAATACGAGTCTCGTTGTAGAAACACCAGAGACGAGAGTCCGACGTGTTATGCGCCATCACACCAACAGCAGAACGGTTATCCAAATAACAAGGAAGTGTACAACGCTTGCGTTACAGTCCTGGAGCTCTATATCTAAATAATATAATATAATACATAGATATCTATATCATATAACATTGTGTGCGCCTCCAGACATTATGAATCACAAACGACTTTGTCGGGTTCTGCGACGTCTCTGGTTCTTCCACTTTCACATCAACCTGAAGTCGACTGAACTGCCCGCTGCCTGCTGCCGGCTGCCCGCTGCCGGGCGATGGTGCCTCGCGGCATGTCGCAGTTCATGTACTTCAGCGAGTCAAACCAAAGTTCCTTTCCCCCAAATTCCTTCTCAACCATGGCTCAGATAACCCCCACGACAGTCTCGTTGTGGAAATACAAGACACGTCAAAGAACCGACAAGAAACACTTGCGTTACAGTGTGTGTATTTCACATTGATGTGGACGTTGAAGAACCAGGAACGTCGGAGAACCCAACGCGGTCGTTTGAGATTCATAATATCGGCTCACACAGCTTTTGGCCGTGATAATATATATTATATGATATAGATATCTGTGTAGGCTATATGATAATATTTAGATACAGAGCTCCAGGACTCCCGTGTGTTCTAGAATATTTACAGAACACGGCTAAAGGCTGTGTGCGCCTCGCCATTGCGATACATCCACTGTAAACAGAGCGCATGGTACCGTCCCTGGCTGCAAGCTGCTCAGGGCCACACCCCCACCCTCCTCCTTGACACGCCCACCGAAACAGCGCATTTGGGGGAAGCTCAATGTGCGACTGGCTCGGAGTGGCTGTAACTCTGCACCACGGCTGAATTTCAGGAACGTCTTTGAATACTGTGTTAGTTGCCCACTAATACCTATATTAAAGAATACATAAAATAGCATGTCATTGGACCTTTAAAGACTTAGCGATAATTTAAAAGGTCACGGTTAAAATCGTGAACGAAAACTGGGTGTGGAAAATAATTTGTAAATACTAATTCGCTCACTTTTCTCTTAAATCAAAGAAAATCTATCAAGTTTTCCCCATCCATCTTGCATTTTTTAGCTGTGGCAGGTTTGATCCAAGCATAATAAATGCATTTTTGAATCGCGCCCTGTGAAATTTCCCATGCTAGCACCAAGGATCAAAACTACATTGACACTAAACCCAAGCTTTTTCAGAAAATACTACATTAACGAAAATAGCAATCTCCTTTTCAAAACAAGAAAAAACTAATCCGATATTGCAAACAAAAAGTAAAAATATATAAATATATATAAATAAAAACTACTCTAAACTTTAACAGCCTCGCTCCAGGTCTACATTAGCTCTCCCACGCTAAACGTAGCTCTGCAACACGCCGCTTCCCATTCCTCCTCAGCTCATTTTAAGGAATGTTTAATTCCCTTTGTTGTCGTGTCTCGACATGGCACGCGGGCTGCGTTTTCCCCTTGAAGTACCTCGTTACTACGTACAGATCTGAAGTTGTAGTGTGCAATCATGGAAACGCTCCTGGTTACCGTCGGGATCACACTTTGATGAAACAATGTTTCCTTGGTTGGCTCAGATGCCTGAGAAGGCGTGCAAGAGGAGGAGGAAGAGGGGGGAGTGGTCTCTGGCGATATGCTTACAGGGTTCCGTGCAGTTCTTGGACTCAGTCTGGTTGCCGTCGGTAGGCGAGGACATGAGGCGCCGGCCCCAGTGCTCGTGGTCCGCGTGGCCATGCACCTGCATGCCATGACCTGTAGGGGAAGGAGGGGGTGTGAGAGAGAGAGAGAGAGAGAGAGAGTCAACATCTGCAAGCCTTCATCATGAATGTATACAAGTTGTTTTGTCATTTGTGAGCGAGTGTTTCCCTCCCATCCCAAAAAATAAAAGATACATGATTTTTCAACTACATCTAGAACAGAATGTTATAGATTGAAAGAGAAGCTTATATTGCTTCTTTATAATTTTGGGGGCATCTGGCAAAAGTTAAAGGTGAATCTTGTAGGATTTAGCGGCCTCTAGTGGCGAGGTTGCAGATTTTAACCAAATGTGGAGCCCTCCCTTGCTCACAATGTAGGAGAACATGCTGCGGGCTCTACCGTCCTGTAAGCTCCCAGTAGGCACTTCCAAAATGACTCGTCTACGACCGCATCAAGCAGCAAAGTCAAAGTGTCAAGTGAGGAAATTCCTTGATGGATATGTATGCATGTATGTAAATTGTATGCTCGTTATTTAGTCTGTAAAACTAGAAGTAAGATAGCGACGTCTGTTAATTAAAAGCGCGGCCTCTCTCCGTTCTGGGAGACTGTGCTACGCTGAAACATGGTGGGCTCCGGGGTAGAGGAACAGCTCGCTATGTAGATATAAAAGGCTTATTCAAAAAGGTAACAAAGAAAACACAATGATTCATACTTCATGGGATTATACACCAATTAAAAAATTCATGAATATTACATTCCAATTCTGCCAAGTCCGTTCCACTGCTTAATTCTGCGCACGGCACCTTCTACACTGAAACTTAAACTAAAAAAGTAAAATAAAAAGACACCGTTCCCCCATATTCAAGCACTGTCCAAACTTGAACGATCCATTCTCTGATGACTGATTTTGAGAACACGGCGCTTGCTTCATTCACTCACTTCTGCCCTCAAACAAACCGCTCCAACTGCCAAATTCAGTTAAAAACCAGAAGCAGGCCTACGAGAGTCACGTTACACTACACAGAGGAGTTCACCTCACACAAACCTTACAGAAATGCACCATCACTCATATCTGCCAGCGGTCGCACCAACCAATCCATCATTGTTCATCCCTTCTGAGAAAAATAATGGAAAAGAGAAAAGCTTGTGTGAATCCAGTGGTATTAATGATCAAGTTGGTTCTTGTGTTTTCTGTAAAGTTAGGTAAAGTTTCATGTTACACCACTTGTGTCCAAAGAACATCCACAATGTCTATGAGTTTTCCTCTGCATGATGGCGCATGAATGAAATCATGGGTACATGTTACACCATGCAACTTGACCATTCTAGGCTCTGGAATAGCAAGACTACAACTTCTAAAGCCCAATCATGTTGATATGTACTGTATGTGGCCCTCACTCACACTTCAATCATGACTCCAAGGGGAGCTTCTATTCTCCTAGCACAACGTCCATGGGGCCAACTTTACCATTTGGACTTGGGCCTACTTCAAGACGCAATGATTCAGAGAAGGACTCCCTCTGGGGCTCCACTACCATTTGTAGTTCCTCTGCCTCTCTGCTAGTAATCAGCTGGCCTGCACTGCAACAGTAGTCTTTAATGTTGCAGTTTAAGTTCATAGTAGTGTTAAAAGTTGTAGTTTTCATTTCAACCAACAGTTTAGAAATTTACCTCAATGCAGCCATGCACTGTTCAATGTAGTGCACACCAAATAAATACGCATCTACCAAAAAAAGAATCTACATTTTGATAGCTTAGTAACACAAAATGCGTATCAAAATAAGGTGCCAACAAAACACCAACATGGGGCCAGTTACCCATACCCAGTGGTGGTTGTTGGCTGTTGTGGGATCAGGTTTCTTTTTGGCCAACATGCTAAATCGGTGTTGGCCAGCATTCTAAACGCGGGTGTTGGGGCCCAAGCTTTGGGTATTCCCATCATGTTTAGTGTTGGGGAAATTATCACCCAAATAAAAAGCAGTTAAAACTGGCCATTAATGTCCCAGCACTGAAGTAACACTTGGTCCATCTCACTTTTTATTTTGAATGCGTTTGCCCTCTTCCGGGCTGCAGTAGTGGGCAGATCTCAGCAGCCCATCAGAAACGAGATACAATCTGAGAGTGAAGTGGCATGGAGGCCGTTATAAAGAAACCAATGATCCAACTAAAACAAAGAAAATATGCTATACATCTCCACGGTTAATCAGTGTAAAGCAAATCAACCCTTCTCAAGAAACATCAACATTAATCAGAGAATAAATGGTGCAATTGAGAAGTAATTGTGAACTGTTGTCCACAGCGCGGCCATAGTGACAGAGTGTTCATGGTCAACACATTGGAGTCAGACCGCTCTGCGGCTGCATACAGATGCGGTTGGGAGCAGAAGAGATCTGCAGCGGGGGGGGGGAACTCATTACAACCACAATGCTTCGGCGGGTGACTGAGCATCGACCAGAGGAAGACTAAAAAGCGATTTGACCGCTTCGGAGACGGAAGAAGACTGACAAAAAAAAAAAAAAGAAATGGGAAAACAAATCAACCGCAGGGAGGTGAGAGATTGGAGCGGGATCTACGGCGGGAGACAGGAAGAAGGCTTCGGTAATGTCATCCTCCGACCGGGTCAGGCGGCGAAGGAAGCAAGGGCGACAATCACTTCCTGTCACTTCCAAGTGCAGTGCATGCCACTGCAGAGAGCCATTATACGAACGATATATATTGCCCTTGCCTGCTCCAAGTACCACCGTTTCCGGCCGGCCGTTGCGCAGACATCGCTAACCACCCTGAAGTCAGTGTGACACAAAGTGTCCCAGCCCGGCCCCTTTTCGACGGCCGTGGTCGGGCGAGAGCCACGCGTCAGAGTCCATCCATCTGGCCAGTCTGCTGGCTGCGCACACGCACACCACCATCAGATAGGTGTCAGACAGGACGCCGGCCTCTCGACAGACACGCTGGATGTCCTGCTCTAATGTCTCAGACCATGACAGCACTCAATCAGGATGAGGCTGGGGGAAGGGGGTTAGGACAGGACATACAATGAGTTCAGATGTCACTAACATTTATGTAAAAAAATTGTCAGAAAGCCAAGGGAGTGCCGTCACTGTGTAGAAGGGCACAGACATGTGTGGGTCCAGAAGAGGCAGGTTTCCACCCCATTGGCTGTCCCAGGGTAGTGGTGTGAGTGTGTGTGGGGGGGGGGTGTTGGCTTTTTTTGGCTCCCATAGTGAGCAGTTAGGAGATGAGAGATTTGTTAGTGTGTGGCCTGTTATTCAGGATATCATCACGGAATAATCTGTTAAGCCTCTTGTTGGACTTAATGTAATTAATAGAAACATCTCGGTTACAACCAAGTCTGATACAGGCCTACACAAATCCGCCATTGTGGGCTTCGTATCGTTTTCGCGTGCGTCCGAGCCTCGACTGAGCAGCAGCAGCAGCAGCAGCGGTCGCAGATGGACCGGGCTGTCCATCCATCGGGGTCCGGGAGTTGTGGGGTCAGGGGTTAAAAAGCAATTTGAGGGCGGAATGGATAGAGTGAGGGAGCACTCGTGCATCCCTGCACGACCAGCGCACTTGTCACGCGGTGGTTAAACATCTCCCCTGGCCAAATGAACTGAAACTAAAGCGATAACATCAGTAATATCGCATACATGTTTAAGTTCCGGACCACCACACTATTCGGCGGGGAGACGGAGAGAGGTGTCGGCTCTCGATGAGCGGTCAGATCGCTCTCCCCAAGGCGGCGACACGTCAAGGTTAATTGCCTCCGTTGATTACATAACAGCATGCGCGGGACGCCGTCCCCCCACGGCGAGAGAGCGTTTAGCACGTGCATGCGGTTCGAGTGGATCCAACCGCACCTCCACCACCACCACCACCGCCACGGATGGCGAGTGTTGTGCGCGCGCTTGCCAACGCGATCGCGGTGCGCTTATAGCGGGAAACGCTCAATGCACAAAACGCTGCACACAATCATGCGTGATTATCAGCCATCTGAACCGCGGAAGGTTTGTTACACGGTGTATCGCTCGGTTCGGTGAATAACGCATTGGGCCAACGTTCAGCTGGAGCCCCCCACCCCATGCTTATTTCCCCTCAAATGTTTATGCGTGGCCTCTGCGTAATCGCATCCCTCCCGAGCCGCATGTGGCGACTTAACGCGTGTGATGCCGGAGTGTGTGTGTGTGTGTGTGTGTGTGTGTGTGTGTGTGTGTGTGTGTGTGTGTGTGTGTGTGTGTGTGTGTGTGTGTGTGTGTGTGTGTGTGTGTGTGTGTGTGTGTGTGTGTGTGTGTGTGTAACGCGGCGCCGCGGTCGAAACGCGGCGACGCCAACGTTAGCGACGAGCACTATGCGCCGCGCGCCTGCCCGTTCTGCCGCGTCTGGCACGAACAAGAAGGTTTGACAGAATGACACGCCGTAAAAACATTTAATAAAACCCGACATCGGTTCGGTTTGTGCGGTCTGATGGGGTGCATAACAGCCGCGATAACGGGACAGCACGGTCTCGCTTTGCAGTTTAAAAACGTGCCGTACGGTCTGACAGCAGCGCGCACACTGCGGCAGACGGACCAACAGGCGCAGACCCCGACATGCGGGGAAACAGAAACCATCCTGTGACCTATATCGCCGATACAGGCATGCAATATCACCGCTACATCTCACTTTTGAAAGTCAAAGTGGGATGGACGCATGCCTGCATGAGATCAGTATACAACACCGCAGACCCATGCACTTGCAGACCCTTCGCACCCTGAAGACACCCGGCATACGCATGTTGGATAGTAACAGACCCGCACTGTCCAAACGGGCCCACATCCAATGCCCAATACACATGGTCTGCACACTGCAAACGACACTGCCGAACATCCTCCTCCCCACCCCCCATAATGAATGCCCAACAGCGGTGGGTGAGAGCCTACTTTGTGTCCGACATTTGAATGAACAGTTATCATCCTCATTGCGAGGCTGAAGGATTATTACACTGCAGAATCTTCTGCCGTCCTTCATGCCCCGCGCACCTCAGCGTCTCTCCCTCCTCTGCCAGCCCACTCACCTGTCTTTGTCAGCAGAGTGGACATGCTCCACGCCACGAACAGGATGCTGCACACGAACGACACTTGCACAAAAAGCATCTCCCTCCTCTTGCGAACTTTGAACATCTTGGCAAACACCGTCTTCTTCTTCGAGGCGTTCATGTTCTCCCGCTCTCCCGGGTCCTGGTCCTGCTCCTGCTCCATGATCGCAGCTCCTCGGCACCAGCGGCTACTTTCCGTCTCCGTCCCCCCCACCCCTCCTCGTCCTTAGCCTCCTCAATGCGGGACCGCAAGACGCCGAAGAAAACTGCCCCCACCCCCCTCCTCCTCCTTGTTCAGCCTCTTCACGCGGAACAGGCTCGGGACGCGGTCCTCATCTCAAGTGTCCGGGCTGGCTGGTGGTGGTGTTGTGGTGGTGGTATCGTTGGTGCTGCCGGAGGAGGTGAGGCGTGGAGCGGACGGCAGGGTCTTCACCGGGCGCCCAGATTGACTACACCGCTGCTTCAGCTGCTGCTGGTCCGACAGAGGAGCAGAGCGCGTGGACGACTCCGTGCCACCACTGGCAATTCACAGGGCGGGCAAAAAAAATGGTCTCCAATCAATGCAGCTTTGCTCTGCTTCCCACGATATGTCCGTTACCCATGAACGGACTGCTGTAGCCTACTCGTGTCGTTATGCGGGGACGAAATATAAAATAAATGCTCCAAACGCATGAAGCGAGGGAAAAAAAATGCGTCTTCTCCTATCCTAGGTTTGACTTGAATTCGATACGGCTTACGACGCGTTGACTTCAGTACTGAACACTAATGGGTTGGATTGGGACACGGTCGCCACACATGCCAAGCACCTGCGCCACCACTCAGGAGCCTATTAGGGCCGGAACGCTCGCTGCTCATCAAGGTTAATTGTTCAATTCAGACAAAGTCATGCCACGCGCCGTGGTTGGCGCCTCCCCCCCTGAACCGAATTCCTCGCGGAGATGCTGCGTGCTCACGAGAGGACCCTCAACACACACACACACACACACACACACACACACACACACACACACACACACACACACACACACACACACACACACACACACACATACACATACACACACACACTCTTGCTCTCTTTCTCTCTCGCTCGCTCGGTCCAGCTGCTGTCCTGCAGCGTGCACTTCATACGATTAAACGCATCGCTGGGTAGGCATACCTACTACCCTCTGCTACAACTTTTCCTTTTGTCAATCCAGATTGTCGCTTTTTCGCGCTTTCTTTTTTTTTTAAGTAAGCAGGCACAGCCAGAGCGATACTAATAATAACACCTAACGAATGCTGCCATCTAAATCTAAGCTGTCGTCTTTAATCAATCGTTCTCATGACTTGCGAAGGCTTGAAATGACAGTCGATAGGCTTGGTTTGTGCAAAGAAGAACAGAAGCCATGTGTTGCACCTATATGCACTTCAGCCATGACCAACAATAACACCCAATAGCCTACCACTCATATGTTATGAAAGCAGATAACAATATTTCTCCAGATCTTTCATTCACCTGTTAACCTCAATCTTTATAACTGTGAATAATTTAGGTCAAACGCTGAGAGCTGGCAGCTCTCAGGCACCAAAACCACTATCTTCTGACCATGAATTCTCTGAGCCATTATTGGCTAGGCCATCGCTCCTTGATCCAACACCTTTGGAGAAAATTACTTTTGATCCCCAACAAGATTGCTGTACATTGCGTTCAAATTAAGGTGGACAAAACTTCATGGATATCTGGTGAGGCAAAATGAAAATAAGTCAATAACTCCTATAGGTGAAATGTGTGAGTCTTCTGTTTGCTTGGTGATGGGAAAGGTCAAATGACAGTGAATTGAAATTATGTATTTATCATTTGTCACTTTCTTATGACAGAGCGTGGACCCATTGTCCACGCTCTTCATCTAACCGATGGGAACTTTGCTGAATAACTGACCCGTGAAGATGACAACTGAGGAATCCAAATAATTGGACACTAATAACTTAAACATAATTTTCTACCTGTGTCATTAATACATTAAAACAGTAAATTTAGGTGAAGAAAATGCAAGTATCATAACTTTGTATTTCATATGATGTCACAAAGCAGTACATTTTTAGCACTGTTTATTTTTGTACGTGTTCTAGCCCACATATCATTTAAAATAACCTTTTGACGGTATATGCTCAACACTGCACGCATAGTTATGAAAAGAGCAAATCTCATTTTCATCGATTTAGCCAGAACACATTGGATGAGCATTAGCGATATGTGCTGATGGCATGAAAAACAAAGGGCGCAGGAACATAATGAGGGCTGACCTGTGTGGCAAACAGCCCTGTGTGTTTGACCTATACGCTATAGGCTCTGAAAGCGGCACAGGGACACTAAATACTGAGGGGATACGTGGGTCAGTCCCCCCCCCCCCCCCCCCCCCCCCCACCAGAACGCTCACCTCAACCTTCAGGATAAGGGAGGGCAGGCGGGCAGTATCATCTACATCAGCCATGCCCCAATGCAAGGCAGCAGGGTGACCCCGGCATACAGAAAGCTCTCCCAACACCAGGACTCTGGGCTCCACCGCTTACACCAAGCAGGGGGAGAGGAGACAAAACCCCCACAAACACCGGAACCACAACCGCACAGCAAGATGTAGTCGTCATCATGTCAGCACGGTCGTCGGAACGTCAGTCCGTCGCAGTCTGACCACCGTCTCCTGCGAGTGAGGGAGAGAGCAAAGCGAAGCACAGCCCCATGCGACGGGCTGTGAGTCTCAGTGGGAGCGGAGAGAGGCTGCGTTCCATCAAGCCACCGGAAGCATCTGACCTGACGGGGACCTGTCAGCGCAGCGTCACAGAAAGGCCTTGTGTGATAAGTCAGGGGGGTGGTGTCTGTGTGTGTCTCGTTTGTGTATGTTTGCGTGTGTATGTTTGCGTGTGTATGTTTGTGTGTGTTTGCATGCACGCCTGTGCGTGCCTGTGGGTGCGTTTATGTGTGTGTGTATGTTTGCGTGCGACACTGTGTTTCTATGTGTGTGTTTGCGTGTGCCTCTATGTATATGTGTGTGTGTGTGTTTGCCAGTTTACATTTGTGTGTGTCCATGTGTCCGTGTGTGTGTGCCTGTGTGAGTGTGTGTTGGGTGGACGGTTCTAAATCCAGACCTTCATCTCATCTCTGCTTGGGTTCTGGAAGCGTCGTCTCTGTGTTAAGGACCTATTCACATATCCTGCACACATCGTACACACACTGCGTCCCTCACACACACACTCAGCCCCTCACACACACACAAACACACACACACACAAACACACACACACACACACACACACACACACACATACGGTGACATCAGTATGTGTGACCCGTGCCCATGCCAAAGGGATTAGTTTGGGCCGGTCCCGCAGAGAGGCCGGTGCCAGGGGATGCTTACAGAGAATTATCCACCGCTTTACACCCCCTGGCTCTGACACACACACACACACACACACACACACACACACCCAACACACACACACACACACACACACACACACACACACACACACACACACACACACACACATACACACACACACATACACACACACACACACACACCCACACACCCAACACACACACACACACACACACACACACACACACACACACACACGTATAGCCTTCTCTGGCCACTGCATGACCACTGGCCTTCTGTCTGATCTGCAGCCCAAGATAATAATAATATTGATGATAATAATCATCAGCAGCAGCAGTAGCAGCAGAAGCATCATCATCATCATCATCATCATCATCATCATCATCATCATCATCATCATCATCATCATCATCATCATCATCATCATCATCATCATCCTCCTCCTCCTCATCATCATCATCATCATAATGATAGTCATGATCATAATAAGAAAAGCTCATTTATATTTACTATTTAGTTATTGAGACCGTTTTTTTCCAAGTTGAAACCGACACACAGTGACTGACAGATACAGGTCAAGCAGTAGGTATGGGGCACTCGCACAATAATGGCTACAGTGGACAGTTGAGGACGTTTGAGGCTGTGATTACAGCCTCCTAGCCCCTCTTACCAAATCCTATAGCGCCTTTCAAACTAAAAATCCATTCAGATGCTTTACATTTAGATCACATATATTATTCATACTATGAAGGACTCCAGAGTTGTAAAACTGGATTCCCCGGCGCAAATCAATCAGGGAAGCGATGCCCTGATTGGTCGGAAATGAGACAGGAATGGTATCAAATCTAAACGTTCTTATAGACAGGGGCAGGGAACTAGAGACAGATATTTTTCACAGCACATTTCACTCACTGCAAATTCAACACACTACACTCAAATGATAGCTCTTATATCTTAAGTACAGCACCTTTGATTGAAAAAAGCATATATTACAATATCTTTTAGATGGGAAAAACAAAATGGCAACATAAAGAATGACATAGATGACAGATAGATGCCCCCTTCTCCTGAGGGTTTTTTCAAAAGGCCAAATGCCAACAGCCAAGGAGTCAGTCAAAGCGCTGCGGTTCAGCTTGACATAAATGCCGAGCTAGTGTCACGTCATGTCGTGATGACTGGTTGTCAAGGGGGTTAACAACGAACTGGGAGGACACTCGAACAATCGGCGCATTTGACAAACCAATGCTCTCACTCAGGCTTTCGGCAGTGATTTATTCTGATGAATCATGGCATTCATTCCCTGTTGAGTCTGAGTCTGAGTGTGAGCGTGAGCGTGAGTGTAGAGTGGAGGGAATTATTGATTTCATCTTTGTCGTGAAAGTGTGGTAACTCAGGCACGACAATGGAAATGTCGCCACCATTTCAAGAGATCAAAACCTCTCTCTGTATTTTAAATAATGTGAGTCCAAAGGGAACACTTTCAACCGTATAACTTTCCGCCAAAACGCTGTTCTCTCCCAAGGCGACTTGCCAATCGAAGTGTCGGGCTCCCTACTGTTGCTCGGTATGTTGACTGCTGCATCTTTATGAAATGTGTTGGTAAAAGCTGGAGTGCATCCCAACACTAATGAGGACTGTGTACAATTTTGAATGTGCTATCCTTAAAGGCACGGAAAGGGTATAGTAGGAGATCATTAGTTTTGGTGTATCCTGAACAACATAACTGCCATTTGCGAAGCTATCATGAATCAATTTGATGGTTATAGCAACGCATTACATTTACATTTAGGGCATTTAGCAGACGCTTTTATCCAAAGCAACTTACAATAAGTACATTTGTCATAAGAAGTGAAACAATATATCGCTGTCAGTACAGTAAAGATGTTCATAGAACCAAGTGCAAGTACTAACACTCGCTAGGCTAACCCATTCCCTGTGTACAGCAGTGATAGCAGCTACTGAAGATGCTACACAATTAAGTACTATGAATAAGTGTGTACAATAAGTGTGTACATTATGTGCCAGGACGTAGGAACAGACAATGGTGGCCGGAAGGGGCATGGTAGCTATGCAGAGTCGAGGTGAACTCTGAACAGGTGAGTTTTGAGAAAAGATAAATGACATTAAGATAAATAAAGTTAAATGTCTGATTTCGCTGTAAATCAAGTAACATTATGTAACCAATAATAAGCAGTGAATACGTTTGATTCTAGGGTTTGCCTCTGCACACTCCCTCTGTAGACACACAGCACTACACAAACAACACAACAGAGAAGCGTCCCTTCCCGCTGTGCTGTTCCAGCTACGTTTGATTGACAACACGCTGGTTGAGTGACAGGGAGGTGTTGCAGACGAGGATGGATTTGATACAGGCCTCTAGGACGCGTTGAGTCACATGCTGCTCGGCTGTCGCAGGAGCCTAATGCTTGCGGTGTCCGAACTGATCGGAAACGACATAATACAGAAAGTGCATGGATTCAAATGTTGAAAGTCAAAGATGTCCAACTGATTCCACAATTTTTGTTCTGTCCCTGCTGTGGTGACACATCTTGGGTTATCTTGGAGGTTCTATGGGCTTTTTCGCTCTCCTCAAGTGTGTGTGTGTGTGTGTGTGTGTGTGTGTGTGTGTGTGTGTGTGTGTGTGTGTGTATGCATCAATATGTGAAAGTGTGCATGTATGGGTGTGTGTGTGTGTGTGTGTGTGTGTGTGTGTGTGTGTGTGTGTGTGTATGTGTGTGTGTTCACGTGTGTGCATGTGTGTGTGTGTGTGTGTGTGTGTGTGTGTGTCCGGTGCGTGTGTGCGCGTGTTCTGCTCTGGTGGCTAGAGAGATGACAGGGTGACACTGAGCTACAGAGAGTAGTGTGACACCGTGTGTTAACACACCGCTGGCCTCCCAGCCACTGTTCCAACTAGCAGAGGGCACGGGGGCTGTCCCTCTGTCCACAGCACCATGCACGCTGTCCTTTGATACGACCTGGGTGACACACTCACACACGCACACACACACACACACACACACACACACACACACACACACACAAACACACACCACACACACAAACACATACACATGCATTCATACACACAAACGCACACACAATCTTGCACACGCATGCACACACAAGCGTGCACACGCATAAACCCAAGCATGCACACATACACAAACACACACACACGCACAAATTCATGCGCATGCACACACACACACATACAAGCATGTACATGCATACACACAAGCGTAAAAATGCATTGACATGCACACTGCCACAAAGACATGCACACCCATTCACACAACAGCATGCCATGCATCCACAAGCATGCACACACATGTTTCTTTATAAGGGCTTTGCCTCTATGAGAAAATATAGTTCTAACACCGTTGAAATTCACATATCATTAATATTGTTAGAATTTCCACATATCAAATTCCATATGGTTGTTAACAGCACTTTCAGGAAAATTATTGTTCAAACCTTTTCCATGCACATACAAACACATACTCAGACACACAAACACCCCCCCCCCCCCCCAACCCCCACCCCTACAACAGACTTCCACACTTCCACCCACACGCAGACATCCACACATCCACCCACCCACCCGCCCACACATTCACCCACCCACCCACACTCGCGCACACAGACCAAGAGACTCGCTGATTTCAATCCATGCAAGAACTCCTCGGCTGCAGAGAAACAAGAGCAAATAAAATATTCATCATCAACGCAGAGCGTCGCTCGGCGCTGGCAGCACAGGTTTCTGTTTGTACGCCTGCTGGGGTGTGGAGAGAGTAAACAGGGCAGAGAGGAGCTACCAGAGGGGCTAATCTGTGTACTCTGGAGTCAAACACTCACCTCGTTACTGTATACCTCTGACAGGGCCAGGTCCCCTCCTCTAGTAGCAGCCCCCCCCCCCCCAGATACATTTAGCAGGCATATCACACGCTGGAAATCAATAAACCCCCAGATGACAATGGATGCCTCGCGTCAAGCTGCCTGCCTCGATTATAGGTTAGATTTGTACACCACTGTTCTATTTTCCATTGAGTGGCTCATTTAATTGTTTTTTGCTTTGCGGTGTCTCAGTCTTTGTCGGTCTCTGCAAAAAGGGCCCATTGTGCAGAGAGGGTACTGTCACATTTTGAGGGACTTGAGTATGTAATTACATATGTAACAGCCTTCATCTCCCCAGGGCCATTATCGTCATTGTATCATGAGTGGGATTTAGAATGTGTGTCACTTAAAATTATACCTTCCTCAAATTATGCTTTTATGGTAACTTTGTCCCCCAAAGCTCATTTGACCGGCGACATCCCCTCCTCCCCCCCTCCCCTCGACCTACCCTAGCTCAGGTGCAATTCCACTGATAAAATCCAGCCGATATTCTGTCACTGTGCAGGGGTATGATTTCCATCATCCCTTAGTTGGTCCACTGGGCCTCGTCAAGATACGAAGACCTTGTATACCCTAGAAAGAAAGAAAGACAGAAAGGAAAGTCTGTCCCTGCTTTTGACATATTTGTACTGAGTCCATAAAGAAAGAAAGATAGAAACATATAAAGAAAGAAAGAAACATAGAAAGAAAGAAAGTGTAAGGCTATCACTTATGTGCGAGCCCATAAACAGCACTATTATTCTCCTGCCCACCCAGCAGACGAGAAACCCGGCGAGAATCACCGAAAAAAACACAGCAATCTCTATCCTTCTTCACAGAGCCTAGAGGCTGCAACAACAAAGGCACACACCCATTCATCCAGCCCCGATAGCATCAGAACCGTGGAGACAGTAAGTCTAAGTATATGGTCCACTATAGATAAACACTCTCTCTCTCTATCTATCTATATATATATATATATATATATATATATATATATATATATATACAGTGTATATCTCTACAGGGGGAAAACAGAAGGGATAAACGAGGGCAAGTTCCACAGAAGTGTGTGGCTCGCTCACTCTGCGGGAGCCTCACACAGGCAATAAAATCACTGCAGTGTGGTTTCATTACGAGCCGCAGTACTGTACTGTACTGTACTGGACTGGACACTACACTTCCTGCCCGGGAGCGTCCCAAAGGCTGGTGGCTAAGTGTACCTTTGGTGCAATGTATTGCTGCTGTATTGTGTGGATTCCCCCGCAGGTGATTTCAATGCACCTGCTAGCTAGATTATGTAACCTTGGAACCACCTTGATTCGGTAACACACACAAGGAAAAGGGACTGCTTGAAATGCATGCACACAAAACCAAGGTTAGGCTAAGTTATATTGGGACTCAGTGTTCGCAGTGTGTCAAAATGTATATAAAGGAAAACCTCACATGGGTTTGTTAGTCAAAAAAACTAAAACAAACTTGCAAGATAATACCTCCTACAAATACTTTGCCCTCAAGTCTATGGTCTATCCTTTTTCTTTTCTTCTGCTGCTGCTTCTTCTTCTCCTCATCTTCTTCCCTTCCTACCCCTATCAAACGGTGGACGAGGGTCCGCCTGACCCATGGCATGTACAACATCATCATTGACCATTTGACCCAATCAAAATGATCCCGCCCTGGCTCAAACCTCACGGGGTAAAACATCAGGCCTTGGTGCGGAGTCAGACTTCGGCGGGCAATGCTGTGGTGCGCCAATCCTCATCAGAACATAACTCATCCTTAGGTGATGGCCCATCAGACGACTAGCCTATAGCGCCCGCCGCGTTAGCTCCCCTGCTGCCTGGCGTTAGCGGAAGGGCTTCCATGGCACACACTGTAGCTGTTGACTTACTGCTGGAGGGCTAAACAACACATTTGAAGAACTCTGATGGATGTGTCACTGAGGGTAAAATCATTATCAATGGGAGGAGGTTGGGGGACAGGCGTGCGGGAGGTAGGGGAGGTTGATGATACCGCAGTGATAGTATCTGCGGGGTTGAGGATGGCTGTGTGTGTGTGTCTGTGTGTGTGTGTGTGTGTGTGTGTGTGTGTGTGTGTGTGTGTGTGTGTGTGTGTGTGCGTGTGCGTGGTTGGGGGGGGGGGGTGTTTGTGTAATCCCTGATGGGGTTCTTGCCCCAGTCTCGAGAACACACTTCCAACATCATGAGATCAAGTATCTCGTGTTTCCGTGTTTGTTTTTCTGGAGAATGTCGAGATAGGTTTTTGTTTCAGTGGCCAAGGAACAACGATCTCCTGTGATCTGTAACCAAACATCCAGTCACATTCTGCTGACTGCCAACGACTCCCCACACACAATCACGCATGCACGCACGCACACAAACGCACACACACACACAAACTCACAGACAAACAACACAGGCAGCAACCCTGTTGTCAGGGAGCCAGTCCAATTTCTTATGAGTCGTGGCGGCCCTGAACGCAGCAACAAAACAAAACACAATTGTTTGGTTGGGACAAAGCAATATGGCAGCTGTACTATTGTGAGCGGTGGATTATCTGGCTGTAAAAGTGCCTTTTCGTGTGTGTGTGTGTGTGTGTGTGTGTGTGTGTGTGTGTGTGTGTGTGTGTGTATGGATTTGTGCTCGTGCGGAATGGGCCCACTTTTGAGGACGGTTGAGAAGAGCAGGTTGCATAAGAGGATCACTTCGGTAATGGTGTAATTCAGGATTTCCCCGCTTCGTACGGTCGCTTCTATGCGCATCTTAAGTATATGTGGGCTCCCTTACAGAGGCCCATTACTGCAGAGACACACAAGGGGATTACCTATAGAGACCAGGAATTAGTACAAGTGTGTGTGTGGGAGGGGGAGAGGGAGAGAGCGAGGGAGGGAGGGTGGAAGAGGGCATGTGCAGGTGAATTCAGGGAAATAAGTGAAAAAAGAGCGGATGGATGCTATTTGCATGCAGAGAAAATAAACCTAACCCCTGGATATGTATGTTCTCTGGAGCTGCAGGAACATTCCCACTGATCTTAATTTACTACTAAATCACTATTCCCATTGGAAAATCCCAAACGCACCGATATCGACTCTGGGCTTACTGTGAATCTGCAAGCATCAACATTTTGCAGTGTTTTTAATTACAAAGTTTGGGTTGTTGAAGGCAATGCTATTCAATTAAATGTATATTTTATGGGAACCGGGGGTGATGGGTAACACAATTCTCTCAGTGAATGTGAGGGTAAAAAACGGCATACCTTATGTTCGGTGATTAAACATGTCGCTTTCCTAGAAACCATTGTCCTTTTTCCAAAGGATTACACTGACTCTAAGCGCTATAACACTCATCATGGCCACGGTGTGCTCAGAGAAGCAGATCCCAGTACCGTGAGGCATCTGCAGCTACACTGTTGACCTTGCCCCAGTGAGAAAAAACACATCTCCGTCCTGGGGGGCCCGTCCCCCCACCCTCGTTCCCTTGAAGTTCATGGGCTTTCAACGTTTGACGTGATGTGACAGCTTGCCGGGGCCACTTGTTGAGCGGACAGCGGGTCCCCTCGCTAGCCTCCAGGGGGCATAGGCGAGGCCTGTCTGGGCCCCATAGAGCCCCCCGAGCGCTGTCCCATGTTCCCGGGCTTAGCCGCTCGTTACATTAAAACAGGGGCTTCTGTGACAGACTCAGCATTATGAAAGCTAAGAGGATTAGCTGATGGACGCTGCCTGGCGTTCCCGGTCAATTATCAAAATGAAAAAGCGTTGACTGGGCACGGCTGGCATGCTCTGTGTGGCACATAACACAAGAGGCTCGTTCTCTCTCCTGTACCCTTCAACCCCAGGTTAACTTGCCCCCCCCGCGGCCCTAACATTGTCAGGTTACTGAAGTTCCAACACACACACAAATTCATAAATACAAATAACGATAATTCAGAAGTACTGGTGTGTTGCTCACATGAACATATCATTTCTTCTCTTTTGCATGGACTAAGTAAATTATGTAAATAGTAATGACTCTGAAAGTGTGCAATTGCATGGGAAAAAACATGAAAAAGCAGGCGTGCACGTCTGTTAAGCCATCCGTGCTCAAGACTAAACTCCATCGGTGTCCATGATCGCCCGCCAGTCCACCCACACAACCTAATTTACATACACACACTCCGACGCTGCTCTGACTCACTGCCCTACTCACACTCAATGTGTGCGTGTGGTGCATTACTCCACCCCACTATTTCTCAGATTCTGACGGCTGTCAGGGAGGGGTGGAGTCAGATGGCAACACTCCATCTTTCACCCACAAGAAGACTCCCCGTTATCACCGACGCGTCCCCTAATGGAGCAGAGACACCTTGATGCTTCGGGCAGGCAGCGGCTGCACTGACTGGCAACATGCATGCAGAAGATAAGAAAGCAAGGAAACGAGCACTCCTAATACATAAGCTGAATATTAATCCGGCACTTTGCATGTGTGATGCTGAGGCCACATCATCACTTACAGGACAATATCATCTCCGCTCGAAATTTCAACGCAGGCCCTCGCTTAGAAGGGAAGGATTTGGTTTCCTTTTTTTTTGTTTGCTGGTTGCATTCTGCTTGAGATGCAGCTATAGGGTTGAGAAATGTCTCCACCTGGTGTTAGTACTACTAACTAACTAGTTGGCCTAGTTAGAGCGCACCGTGAGCACCACAAAAGAATAACTTCAGAATATAAATCAATTCGTAAGTGAATACTTTCCTTGTTGATTAAACTTTACATAACTCCTCAGAGGAATCATCGATCAAACGTAATGCATGATGACAAATGCTGGTCCCGAGCCAACAGCAGCAGCCAAGAAGAGCCTCTAGTTTCAGGTTGTTAAAGCAGTAATAATAATAAATTAATCGCTCTACAGCCAAAACAACAAACCACATTACAACGCCATATCTGTAAAAAAAAAGAAATGGATTTTTTTTAATTATAGAATTGAAAAAAGAACATCCATCCAGATCACGGGCCGTATAAACAGGGGATTGGGGAGGGCATACAAAGAGGAAGTCAGGAGGGAGGCAAGCCAACGAGAATTGTACAAAAACAACTAGAAACAAACAAAATAGACACCTATTGTACAACATCCTTGGGAAAAAAATGAGTTCAAACAGCTGGAGTCGCCCGTGGGGGAGGGGCGGGGCGGGGGGGGGGGGGGGGGGGGGGGGGGGGGGGGGGCGGGAGCAGAGTGTACGGTACACTGCACTCCTCTAGGGCACGGGGGGGGGGGGGGGGGAAATCCTCAAGGAGGGAATGTGTCTGGCTGATGGTGATGCCCCCGCCGCCTCCTCCTCCTCCTTATCCTCTTCCTCGTCCTCTTCCTCCTCTATACCACGGCGTACTGCTGATACAGCAGCTCCCGGATCTTGAAGTAGTCATCACACAGGCAGCCTTCAAGGCCGATGCGCCCTGCCTCCGTCTGGGGGGGGGGGGGGGTGACGAAGAGGGGGTCAGAGATACCGAGCGAGAGACAGTAATATAGACAGTGAGGGGGCAGGGACCTAGGTCAAAAGGGCCCTGGTGATGGCACGTCAACACATGACACATCGATGACACTTCAGCGGGTCACATGACCGAGCCCTGGCTGTCTGGATTATAGAAGATGATGAATGGGCGACTTGTTTTATTTAATTTTTATCTTCTTTTTCAAAAAATAATATTAATGAATGTTTATTTGAGTTGCCCACATGTGTTTAATAAAGGGCATATCATATTTAGCGTCTTCAAATCTCATCAGTTCAGCTATGGTGTGTCCAAGTGTTAAATGAATCCCTCATTCATTTTGACCCCTCCAGGTAGAAGGGTCAAACTTTCGACTTTCCTCCAGCTAAAAGCACAAGGAAAGAAATTATAAATACAAATAACTTTGTTATTCTTGAAGACTAGCAATCCATCAGTTCTACAGACAGATGGGCCAACGACTAGAGAGTGAACTGTCAGTTATTATATCACCCTTCTTTACTTACTACACTGATATTTGCATGTCGGAAATAAAGTCCTGTTCAAGAGTCCACTTCTCTTTGAATGTGGACCGCTGAGTCAGCAGAAACTAAATTGAAGGGGATGCATGTCCTTGTCACTGCGGATATATTTTCCCTCCTCTTTTCTCCCCTTTAAAGGATTACCTCTGCTGCTTTTGAATACGCTTAACAATAAAAAATAAAAAAAGGTGTACTGGGCATTGATCTAAGCAATAGAGCTCCGATGAAGATAAGAAAAGGGAGCGAGATGAGAAATAACGTAGAAATAGCACTGCAAGGACGTTATGTAAGAAAATACCAACAAAAAAAACGGAAACGAAAAAAAGTGCACTTAACGCCTGGCGGGGCTAGCCCAGCTCCAGCTGTCTCACTTCCTTTGTTGACGGATCACACATGCCTGTGTGCACAAACACACAAACACTCTTACACACACACACACACACACACACACACACACACACACACACACACACACACACACACACACACACACACACACACACACACACACACACACACACACACACACACACACACACCTTGTGTACAGTGGGGGGGACAAAGCGCTTGCACTACTCACCCTGCGGACGGCCACCATGTTGTTACACACCAGCACGCCGCCGACGAACTCGGCCTGGATGCCCTCCCTCAGCAGCACCTGTTTGAAGTCGGAGAGGCGCGGCTCGTTGATGAACACCGACTGGTGGCCCGAGACCTGGGAGGAGAGAGGGACGGCCTGTGAGCGACCTCGGGCGGAAAACCCATGTTTCCCAAATGTGCACGTGTTTGAAGAGGTCGAACCCAACCTCCCTTGCACTCATGCATGCGTCAAAAAAATATATAAAAATATAAACTTTGACCTCGGAAGCCGGCATTTGTCTACCCCTCGTCTACCCCTCTCCCCCTCCCTCCCTCGCTCCCTCCCTCCCTCTCTCTCTTTGTCCGCCTATAAGGCCAGGGGGCGGAGTCCTCCCTTCCCGTCCATTCAGATTTAGCTGTGTGTCATTCTCCAGACGCAGCGCCACCTCTGGCTGCAAATCCCAAAGTCAGCCGTCCTGGGATCAACACCCTGTCGTTGTTCATCTACCCAGAGGGACGGGGGACAGGCTGGCTGGAAGGTCCCGCTCAAGACACAGTCTTTTCCAAATAAACTAAGTAACCTCTCTGCAGCTTGAATCGACAGAGAAAGACCAGAAAGTCACAAAGTAAATCCACATTACTCCCACTTTGTGATGACAGCGGCTTCAGTGGTAGCAACAAGCTACTTCTGATTCTCTAACCCATTCTCTCTCCCTTCTTCCCTCCACCCCTCTCACCTCCCCCTCCCCTATCCTCTCACCTCCTGGGTGGGCAGCGGCTCCAGCGTGGGGATGACGTCGCTCTCGTCGGAGGGCTCGCGCTCGTCCTCCATGAACAGGCTCTTCATGGCGCGCTTGGCCACCGCCGCCAGGGCCACGCCGCCCTCCTCGCCCTCTCCCTCGCCCGCCGTCTCCCCGGTGACGCCCACGTCCATGGCGGGGTCCTGGCCGGCGCCGTCCTCCGTCAGCATGGTCTCGCCCACCTCCTCCTCGCCCTTCACGGCCTCCGGCAGCACGCCCGTGTCCACCTTCGCCACGCGCATGTCCAGCACGCCGTCGATCCAGGCCAGCTCCGTGTCCTTGGCCTTACAGAAGTGCAGGGAGCTGACCAGCGAGTCCTTAAGCCGCACCTGTAGGCACAGAGGACAGGGGGGGCGGAGCCATCAGCAGGTGACAGGGGACTCCCACATGCCGTTTGGTTGTAAAGCCTTTATTTTGTAATGGAAGTGTGTATGGGTAAATGAACAAGATTATTTTATATAATTATAGCAATCATTTATTTGTATTTTCTCTCCAAAATGGATATCTACTTCATCTTCACGTACACGGCTTTGTATCGATTTTTTTAGCACTTATTTTAACGCGTCAATAAAATGCAAAGCAACGGTTTTCAATCCGTGTTACACGACTACACTTCGTTTCACAAAGAAAACAAATGACAATCAAAAAGACAAAATGTAGACACGTCGAAAACTGAACCGAATCCACTCCGGCACCGAGCCCGGAGGAGGCTGCGCGGCCACGGACCTGGTAGATGTGGGTCTCGCTGGTGGCGTCCACGGTCTCCTGCAGCTTGGGCGTGTACACCTTGATGTCCTTGCTGGAGGCCCGGCAGGACTCGGCCAGGTCGGCGCTGGCGTCCGGCGGCCCGTGGACGATCACCAGCTGCCTGGGTTTCATCTGGTTGATGATCTTCTTGATGGAGTCGCCGTCCGAGCGCCCCTCGTAGTCGATGTACGTCACCCTGGCCCTTATTGGGGGGAGGAGGAGGGTGGCTGGATTCAGTGGGAGGAGTCACTCTGAAGGAATTGTTTTGTGTTGATGTGGTACAGATCTGTAGGTGGCTATCTCGTGGAAAAAACATTTATTTTTGGCTATTTAATGCGGTGTTCACACCAGCGTTCCTTGCATAACAAGCTGGATCCACCTTATCTGACCTCAGGCCGTGGTTGAGCTGGCAGCTCTGTGTCTTGTATGTTACATAACCGACCAGAACTATGATTTGCTTGGGTGATGATAGTCCAAACTGTATTCCCTTTGAAGGAACACACCTGTGTCTTTTTCATGGTAAATTACCTTAAATTAGCATTTCAAAAACGTATGGTTGTTTTGCATATCGGTACTGTAACTTTCTAGGTCAGTGCTTTTGCAAGGCATAGGACATTCATCATCGTTATTATCAGATTTAGTCCATAACTTCGATCAAAATCTCATAATCAACTCATACGTTCCTAATCAATAAGATAAAATATGACCCTTTCCACAGGGTTCCTTGTTTGCATTAAATTGGCCAAAGGAAAGAGGCTCTGATAAAAAAAAAAAAGGGCTGTACAAAAATAAACTTGACTGCTGGCCAAAAAGCAGCTGCAGTGGATTAGTGGTGGGCAGCAGCTGCAAGAGAAGTATGTGTGCTCTCAGGTGTACCTCACTGCAGAAGGCTCATTTCCTTTCCCTGCACATCGCCCAAGCAAGGCGGGGAAAAAAGAACCTGACCTTCCCATCAACCAACCGACTTTCTCGTGAATTATGCCGGTGAATTTCAAACAGCCTGGGGGTTGCGGGGGGGGGGCGGGGGCGGTTTATGATTCTGCGACAGATTTACTAAGGTGGCCTTCAGCCGCCGCGAGCGTCACTGACCTGATCTCGATATTCTCGATGCTGGAGGTACACTTGGTGGGCACCACGGAGAGGTCCTGGTCCATGGGCTCGTCGCCGTTGGACAGGCCGGCCTCCAGCTTGCTCTTCTCCTCCTCCGTGGCCTGCAGCTCGGGCACCAGGAAGTCCTCCGGCCTTGAGAGCAGAACAGAAACGTGTCATGGGATGGCTGTGATCTGTGGTGGTTGATAGATGTGTGTGGACAGGGAACGGGGCTGGAGGAACACACCGCTGAATGATCCGTTCAAACATGCCAGAGGTGCCGAGCTGTGTGTGAGGTGCTTGCGTGCACAGAAGCTGATGCATGCGCACACCGTGCTGATGTGTGCTTGCTAGGCGCTGCAGGTTTCACTGCGATACAACATAACCTAACAACTAATAGCATGTGAGCACACAATGTGCACCAGCCATGTGTTTTGGCCATTCATGTTGGCACAAATAGTTTTTAGTCTGCAGTTTGATGCCTTCCCTGTCTGGGCTGCATAATACTATTGCTTCCGTTCTACACAATCAAATATGTCCTTTCTATTATTAAGTAACTTGTCATGTTTTTCTCTCTAGGCTGCCTCCCTTTAGTCTAAAGCCATTCATGAGATAATGCCACCATCACAAACATCAAGCGTTTGTTATTTTTCGATAGCGGAACATAATTTTGCTGTCAGTATTTCTCTAAAAACTATCCAACAATGGAGGGTTGTGCAGAAGCGGTGCTGATGCTATTTATTTTTTTAAATAAAATCACATTGTATTTGGCAACAGGGGAAAACAATTATAGATAAATATCCAGCTGCAGCATGTAGGCCCTGATATTGCAGATTGTATTTCGTTTGGCAGGCAAGCAAGGCACTTATGGCACTTAACCGTTTTTCATTCTCACGCCGGCTGCATTTACCGAAGGGGGGTGGGGGGGGAAGAGAGACCTGCTCCAATATACATTGGCAGGACAAAAGCAAGATAGATGCCCCTGATCTGTGTGTCTTGGCGATGGCCCCCGCCTTACCTGATGACCTCGCCGTACTCGTCCCACTTGATCCTCTCCTCGTGCGTGGGGAACATGGGGTAGGACTTCTTGGCCTGCTTGAAGAAGCTGCCCTTGCGGCTGCCCTCGCCCTTCATCATCAGGTCGTGGTGTTTGGTCTTCACCACGGCCGGCTGGTCCAGGTCGTCCTCCATGTCGCTCTCGTCGCTCGAGTCCACGTCCACCCTGCACGGACGGACCAAGCGCGCAGACGGGAAGGGTTAACACTGGGTCAGACAGCAGTGGGAGAACGCTGAGTGGTTTACTGGGATGGGCTAGTAACACTGAGGTGTGAGTGAGTGAGGCATAGTGAGGGCACCTCGCCATATTTTGGTAACACCTGTTCAGGCCTATGGTGACAGCGTGCATGATGGGTGAATAAACGGCGGTCTTTGGATAAGAAAAGCATTGTTTATTTGCGGATACGTACTCTTTTGCTTGCTCCAGCTTCTTGGCTGCCTCTTTCTTGACCTTGTCCTTTTCAAGGAAATCTTCCAGTTCCTTGCCCTCAAGCTTTACTCGTTTTCGGACCTGTGTGATAACATCGGATGAGAAAGCAATGAAAAATGGGCAGGTCAATTTGGATGTTCTTTTCCACAATGATCATATGGACATCTACACAATATTGACAATAGCAATCCAAATTTTTCTTCCAATCAAAATCCAATGTAAAAGAGGTTCAGCGTTGTAAAATAAATAAGGGATGACATGAGGCTTAATTTGACTCATCCTACAACGGAGCCAGCAACGTTTGCAAACAGTCCATATCCATATCCATATCGTACCTCCAGGTCCAGCATCCTCTCCCCGGGGTTGTCGATGAGGTAGCGGGCCAGGGTGCCGGGCGTGGTGCGGTAGGTCAGGATGACCGAGTTCTTGGCGTCGCGGCACCACTGGATGAAGAGCTCCCGGGAGAAGCCCGACTCCAGGTCGGGCTGGCTGCAGAGCACCACCTTGGGGCTGGGGACGCGGGCCAGGTCCGCCAGGCTGTGGCACAGCGACAGGTGGCGGAACTGGAAGGGGTTGTTCCGCTGGTCCTCGAAGCACCTCATGAGCTTGTCACTCATCCACTCCACCTGGGCACGGGGAGGAGGGGGGGGGGGGGGGGTTAGCGCAACAAAGTGGACTTGGTCAAAATGGCCTCCGGTTGTCCTGCCTGGTAGAAAATAGTTTACACATAATATAGTTTCCATTTTTTACACAGTTTCTTTGTTGCGAGAGACTGTTTCCTTACATCTGATTGCAGTGTGCAGTGAGTTAGGGATGTGAACTAGGATACCTGGGACTTGGAGAACTCCACCACGTTGTAGCTGACGTTGTTGAGCAGGGCTAGGGAGTACACGCCCAGCCCCGCGTCCCTCGTCCTCCAGATTTGGTCCAGCAGCTGGGCCAGCTCCAGCACGCGGCCGGCCGTGTCCGCGGCGATGAGGACGTTGCCGTCGCCGCGGAGGGTCTCCATCACATTGGCTGGACGCACGCAGAGAGAGCCGTAGAATTAAACAGCGGAATGAGAATGAACGACGTCTTCTTAACTTTACCCACATTAAGGAGCACAAAGAAGGGTAATGTTCTATGTAAGTTAAAGAACGTCTACAGAAATGTCTGTCGTGCACATGACAAGATTTGATTTGATTGCGCTGTATCTAAAAAGGGTGTTTCTGGAGGGCTGTGCGCTCGTCGACTCACTGAGGAGCTGCTCGTCTCTCTGTTTGCGACGCGGCTGCACGTACAAGGCGTTGAAGGAGTCCGTGATGAGGAGGGAGGGCCGGCTCACGCTTTCCAGTATACACCCGTTGAGATGGCTAGGGCCATGACAAGAAGCAGAAGTTACAACGTTAGGGAAGAGCTCAGTTTGACAGAAGAAAGAAACGCATCATAAACGCATGCTTGGCTGTGAGTGACATGATGGTGTTTACATCTCTCTCTTATGGTTGAAGTCCACAGCATAGACAATCTCCTCCTCTCCGTCTTTGACGATCTTCCAGATGGTTCCACCGATCATGTGTCCGGCTGGAAGGGGAGTGATGGACAGGCCGTGTCCTTTCCCTGTCGAGGTAGGGTAGAATAAAGAATATTATTTAGAACTATATTTCAAAATACATTTTATGAGAGTCTGTGGCGTAAATAATAGGGTGTAATATTGCGATTACACTATGGTTACCGACAAAATATAACATTATCAAATTGTGGTCAAATAGTGCAGCAAGTCGCTCTCAAAATATCACGTTTTTGCATTGTATAACTGAGAAACAAGTAAGCCTAGAAAAACATGTAATCTGACCTATACCATGAGAGTCTGTAGACTCTCATGGAACGCAAACGGTAGTTTATTACTCCAGCAAGTCGGATGGATCTTAGCAAGGACCAAGTAAAAGAGAGGCTTTCAAGTCCTTGTTCAATCGTCCCGCCCACTTTAGCTTATGCTTTCGAGATCAAGATTTGGCTGACTACGTCAAGGATTTCACATGCATTTTTAAGCCTAGGGTGCTTAGCATGAGGCATTTTTTAGTTCAGCACAGCAAGGTGTGCAGTCATGCTCATTTGACCACATTCTAGAAGGTCAAGTTGACCAATCAGATTGCGTTGTCTGTGATACACTGACCTTTTAAATTCACAATCTGGGAGTATTTTAACTGCTGGATTTTGTCAAAGGCGCTGTCCACGTCATCAAGTGTGAAGAGATTGAAGTCTTCGCTGTTGTTCCGAGACTGTAAGAAAAATTAAGCATTTAAGGAGACACTGGATAAAATGCAACCAAACCATACGTGAGAGAGACTGCTTGCAATGCAGAAAGTTTTACTCATCAACTCCTTCTCACCTGAAATAGATCATACATGAACATTTGGCCCATCTTGTATACAGGTATCGTAGCATAGATGGGGCAGTTTAAACCCAGCTTCCCCACAGCGTAGGGCAAGGCACCTAGATGCAGGGGATCAGGGTGGGAGAGGAGCACGGCGTCGACCTGGTGGACGTGTCTGATGGACCACAAAATCACTGATGTCACAAACACTCACTCAGTACTGCAACGCCAAACAATAACATTGCAGTGATTGGGGGTCTACACTGCGGATATGGTGTTGGTTACCGTTTCATTGCATCTATGATTTCCATAGAAAAACTTTCATCCCAGCCGCAGTCAAGGAGGAAGCGGAATTCATCCACCTGAAGCAGGTAGCACAGGGCAGACTCCTCCTGAACCCCCGACACGGCTGTCAACTTGATAATGGATGTCATCTTCCTCAGCTATCAAGTGGCAGCTATCGAGGAAAAAGGTAGAAGTAAGCAACGGAGAACAGCATCCTTAGATGCAATAGTGCGTATTCTTTGTTCAATGTAACGTTACACATGTAAAACAAGAATATCATGGTGCAACTGATGTATCTGTAATTACTAGCTCCTGAATGAGATGAGGTCACATTGTGCAAAGATAGACACGCCAATATCTCCGACGGAATAGCATAGTAGTATACAAATTTGTTAGGCATAGTTGAGTCAAGAAAATGTATCACCCGTGAAAATGTAAATGCACCAACTACGCACTATTAAACTATGTAAACATTTACATCATGTGTTCACAATCACAATAGCCGGTTGTTAGCATGCCAGCTATAACTAACAGGGGGGTACATTCATTTGTTTGACCAACGTTGGTAAAACCTACCATTGGTTGTGAAATAGTACAAATGAACAGTTTTTCCTGACATAGGAAAATACTAACTCCAGACCGTAATAACAATATTACGACATGTTGACTAGCATTTGTGAAGACACTTTTTTCAATCAGACGGATAAGCTTTGCCGCTGCATCATCACGTGTGAGAGGTCAACGGAACGTACCTTCAACAAAAATAATAGGGTGGGAATTGGTACATACAAATCTTTTGACGGAGCGCATACATCTCCGTTTATAAGTTTACCCCATATATTTTTTTAATTAATACATTAAGGATGTTCAGAAGTTGATATTGTTAAGCATTTACACCGACAAATAATGATCAAATATGTGTCGGCATGTCGAATAACCTAATCCGGGTTGCCATAGTTGGTATGGTCCAATGTCCTTTGCCTTGCAAGTGTGAAGCCAAAGGCAGCGCATCGGTAAAACAAGAACCCAAGGTAATATTCTTTAATATTATTAAAAGCCACTCTTACATTGTGATATAATTTATTGTACATGTACGACAGTTGGCATTGGGGACATAAGTATTATCTTTAAATGCATAAATAAAATATCTCAATGACATTTTGTTATGCTATGCAGTTAGCCAGCTAATGCTAATTTCCTCATACTGGTGGATTGTAGCAGTTGACATTCGCCATAGGGAATCAGTGTATTATTATTTTCAATAATGATATATTACAGTGCTTGATAAAGGTTTATTTACTGGTGGTATGGATCGATTCCTTTGTAATTGGTCGATTAAGTTAACGTTATATAGTACCTAATGATATCTGCTAACAGGTAGCTTTTTAAGACATCATACTCTGATTGACGTTGCATTGCTTTATTTGCAGACATCATGGTGAACTTTGTATCACTTGCAAGGGAGCATTGGGTGAACATATTGGTGCCCATGGGCTTTGTGATTGGATGGTACATGGATAAACAACAGGACCAGAAGCTGACAGCTTTCAGAAACAGAAGTGCTCTGTACGGCAGGTAAGGAAAACCTAGGTCCATCACCACTAGTGCTCCGAATGCCCTTTGCATATTTAATGCAAACTCAAATGATTTGAACTGGTAAGGCAAAAGGGAGCTAGGAGTAATGGCGTTTAACTCTCCAACATTGCATCCCTACTGAAAGCTTGGGTCATCCTCTTTATATCTGCATGCATTGCTGAAATCAAAGACTTAGTGAGGCTTAAGGACTTGAGGATTCTTTGTCACTTGAGGCTAGAAATAAATTCAGGAAACCAATTTGTACCTGCAATCAATAAGGAACAAAATATACAAATGGCATGCATATAAATACAATCGAGCTAGCAACTCCTAGAATCTGCCACGACACCTGTCCAGATACTTGCTTCACTCATTAGTAATACTTCCGCAAAAGCCTGACATTGTTAATCCAGTCAGCAAGCCATCTAGTTTATCACACGCTTGGCCTCTGAAACAGTGGTAGAAACTTAAGTTACCAAATCTCCTCTTTATGAAGACTTAGCTCATCAGCTCTCAAAGGACCAGCAGTATAGAGTTACATTAGAATCCCATCCTATATTTAAATTTGGTTTTGAGGCAGTAAAATAAACAAGGAATTTATATTACTCGATCCAATGATAATCTTTTCCTGATGGTCTATGCCCATTCACCTGTTTTAAGTGTATTGGCATATTGCATGTTTTAAATGGCAATCTCTAAAATTTTCATGTCAAATATCTGTTAAAGGATTTGGCTGGTTGAGTAGCCCCCCGATGAGTAGTTGACATTATCTATGTCAAGATGTAAATCAGCCATGGTTTTTGTCCTCTCGTTGTTAGGTGCCATACGAAATTGGATATGTGGGGATACATTTCAATAATTGATTTGCACAACGAGTGAGAGAAGCTAGTCGTATCTTGGCTTGTCTATTAGACAAGTTAGGGCATATGGCTCACGTGCAGGCGAGGATTGCAGTGCGTTGAAGGGTTGGGACAGAAGTTGAGCTTCAGTTGACTTTGTGCAAATCAGCATGTAGTACATAATTACTGTATCGTCAAAGAACAAAGCATCTTCGAGATTGACGAATAAATATATTCGTCAAAAATATAATATCAAAATAAAGTGGAAAGTCCACCTGCCAAGAACACCTTTACTGAACTGCCCTGGCAATCCTAAATAACCACCGTTACTAGGATGCTATCTTGGTGCTAGGCTGCATTTGACAAGCGTAAATGCTTTAGAAGCAGCTCAATTTTGCCTGAATATTGTATTATCCTAAACTGTACAATTTTGCTGACTCATCTCTCTCGTCTGTAGGGAACTGAAGCCTGGAGAGGAGTATACCTGGAAGTAGATAACCAGCCCATCTCTGGTCATGCTGTTGTTGAGCACCATCTATCGTTTGATTGTGGGGTAGCCTTCAGAATGGATTATTTAAAATATCTATACCATGTTCTTTTGAGTTGCATCAACCAATAATAAACATGGACATTTCTGTGAAAATGGTCAATCATTTTTATTTTCTTGCAAGGTTTTTTTGCTTTTCATGCGACAATCATTCCCATCCTTTAATACAAAGCATTAATTAGACATTCTTTTTACGTCTACTGCAGTATAGCGGAGAGACTAATAGTTGCCAGAGATGTTTTGTATCGCAGATTTATTGATATAGGTTCAAAGCTGAAACTGGAATCCAGTCAAAATGTGTTGGAGGCCAGAACTGTGGGAACCGTGTCCAACACTAGAGAGGCTCTGCAGTGCGGATAATCCCTTTCTCAAACAGCAGCTCAGCCAAAGCAATCTGGAGGGGAGGGGGGGGAAAAGATGGGTTTCTATGAGGTCAGTTTTACAAGAATGCATTCGTAAAACACAAAGCATCTGGTGCTACTACCACCGATTGCTATTTAAAGTGAGCACCTTGCTCAGAATACTTGGATAAAATTATCAAATGTTCAAAGAATATGGGTTGAAGATATAAGCAGATATATAAAGCAATTTCTTCATACCTATAGCACTTGAAATAAAATCCACTCGTAATACTTAGTTAGCTTATGATAGGCAAGAAACATTACTCCCCCATAAATATGTATTATGTTCACAGCTAAATAAATTAGCTTTGGTTTGAAAATGGAAACGGTGTCAAAGCGTACCCTTTCTGCAACCGAGTCACATGGAATACTTCGCACCGACACAAACTTGGGGTACGCGTGGATCAGGAACTCAACAGCGTCCGCACACTGGGGGAACAGCAGCCATTAGGTTGTGTTCCGCATCATTAGTAAACCGAAAACAAATCAGCCAGGGTTATATGTTTACTTAGAAATGCCACACCTCTGTTTTGATTTCAAAACTCTTGAGCTCCTCTTTATGGTATACTCTGGAGTTGTCCGTAGTGTAGTACAACTCGATGACCTCCCCATCACTACACAACCTGGAGAACAGTTTTTTATTCAACAACAATTCAATACATACAATTTTTTAAACTGCAAAAACACCTTGGCAACATGTGCAGCAAATAGCAGCAGAATATTGAGAAAAAATTGCATTTAATTTCAACCAGAGGTATATTGCAATGCTAATGTATGCAATATATTCCAATGATTAAAAATTAATTAGGTGTTTGCAACTCAAATCTACATATTTTCCGTCTGGACACATGTTAATTTGCACATTGGCCTAATCAACAGAGCAGATTGAGCCAAGCAGTGCATATGAAGAGTTACCAGAGAGACTGAATAGCAATCAGAGGGGTCTGTTTGCAGGCTATGAGCATGCACAACCATTGCCAGTTGGCAATGACTGGCAAGGTATCCATCATAGAATTTTAATCTGAACAATTGATCTTGTTGCTGCCTGCAGGCCACCAGTTACCGTTCATATGGATCCCTTTCTATAATGAGGTAACATTATTTGTTAATTGAAAAGGATGTATACAATTAATGACGTCCCGCATTGATGAACAAACTTGCACAAATGAAATGGCATTAAATTAATCCAGTCTGCCACATGTTGCATGCACCTTGTAATCTCCCAATGTATAATCTTTTACCATAGAAAAACGGCATTTCCACTTGAGCAAAGGGTGATTTCGATTGGAGCAGTGCCTTTACCTACCAGTATATTATCTAATACAGACCCATGTATCACCAAGCCGATGCACTCAATAGAAGCCTCTTGTGCAAACACACACAATTAAGGGCCAACAAGGCCTTACCTGGCACAACCAGCGCGAATGAGTTGCACCCGGGTCTGGCTGTTGATGTTAGCGCCGACATTCAAAGGCCTCCCATTCCCCCACCTAGTGGAGGAGCCTTGAACACTGCTGGCCTGTTCCTCTGCAGCAGGAGACATGGGGCATCGTGTTAACACACTTCAGATCAGATTAGTCACTGTCTAATGGAAGCAGCTGGTACACGAAAACTCCTTGTTGAATATGCCTCTGTAATGTTTGGTTCGTTTTTATGATGGAGACACGCACACAAGCACACACCTGGAGTGAGTGCTGGAGGCAGGCAGTCGTGGAGGAACTCCTTGGCCTTCTCGTCTACAGCGGCGTCCACCGGTGCGTAGCCGGCCAGCTTGTTCATCAGGCCGCCCATACGGGACAGGAACTTCTCTCGCCGTGGGTCCTCCTGCACGGGGACGAGATGGGTCGTCAGCGACGGGCACGACACCAGGGACAAGATGGCGGTTGGTGGAAAGTTATCCTTTGGCAACAATGCAGTGTAATTTTATCGACCGGTAGATGGTTTTCCCTGTCACTCACTCATTTATATGGCCACTCTGCAATCTGTTTGTTTTGTTTTTTATTAGATCGTACAGCACTTTAACATTTTTGTAGCTTCGAAAATAAAGTTTCAATGCGGCAGGATACTTCACTGGTTTGGACGTTTTGGCATGGAGACAAATCCCAATATCCGCAGTATCCCCTTAGGCTTCCACCTACATGCTCGTTTAAAAAGGTACTATGTGTAAGATTCAAAAATGCCTTCTCATTACTGGCCCCTTTAGCCAGTAAGTGAACTGCGCATCATTATCCGCGCTTAGACAGCCCTTCCATCAGGTTGAAATGTAATATAATTCAGCCCACAGGCTGGTATATGCGAGAGATTGGGAAGGTAAACGTATTTAGGTTAAATTACAACCCGTTCATATACTGGCAATATTACACGATTTAAGCATGTAACATCACTACAGGTAATAGTAGGATACTAAAGTAGGATAATATCTAAAATGCACGGTAAATTGTTCTGATGAAAACATACAAAACCAAGAGTACCATTTCCCCTTTGCTCCCCTTCCTTCCCATCATCACAATCATTACCTTGTCAGAATTTTGTACGCCCATGTACGTCAGGTAGTCCAGTGGCAAGCCCTGCCTGTACTCCACATCCTCCTCCATCGCTACCCCAAGGGCCGCAGGCACCAGCTGGGAAATAATCCCACAACACAAAAATAGCATCTAATTAATAATGTACACTTTCCAACCTGTCCAGTCGTAACGTTCCCACTACGTGGACGTCTATTATTAGTTATATTCATTAATGCATCTTCGCTTTGATTAAGGAATCTACATTCCTTTCAAATGTAGATTCAAAGGGTTCAACACAAGTATTTTCCTGGGACTATACGCTAATTAAAACATACGGATGAATATTTCATTCCAGTCACGCTAGATTCAACGAAATCTTACACACTACACCTTTAAGCACTTTGTCCCTCGTCGTCTGGATTGGTGCTATACAAACAAAGCATAACTGACATAATAATGCTAGACCATCAAGCATCTACAAACAGCCCGCTGCCGTCCCTGCCTCGACTTGGCCAATGTTTGGCTGGCTTCGATCCCAAGGTGTTCTCTGTCCGAGCAGCGAGAGTGATGCGCTTGGCAGAGCGTGCGCACCTTGGCGAGCAGGTCTCCCCAGCTGTTCCTCTGGAAGGAGGAGACGGTGACGTGGAGTGAGTGGGAGTTTGGCAGGCAGTCTCCCTGGTGGATGAACCCGCGTGGGAAGTAGAGCAGGTCCCCGGCCTCCAAGACCACCTCCAGCACTGGGCTCCCGATCTCTGACTGACTGAAGTTGGCTGGACGCAAAGAAATGAGACAGGTCTCATGTACTTTTCACATCTTTGGATGAGAGATTGTCATTTGAAATTGCTATGGACTGATTTGCGGAAATGCAGATTTGAATTTCACCGTTTTTGGGTCGATATGCTCCGAGCATAAAAATCGGAACAGTGTATAGAACGCCATCATTCAGCATACAAAACAGACGGAGCGCTTATGCTTTAACATGTTACCCTTAGGTGCTTTAAGAAAAAAGGTGGCATTTAGTAAGGCACTTACGGCTCGAAGTAACTGGCAATACTTCTTCCAAGGACCTGGAATGAAGGAAGGAAATGGTCTCTGTTAAGACTGGTCACATTTCCTTAAAGTTAGTCAATGTGGGAAACTGGTTACCTGTTTTCTCCAAGAATAACACATGGGCCTATACCAGCTTTTTGTGCCCAAGGCACACCAAAGGACAAATAAAAATGTCAAGGCACACCTATTGTGCAAAATAGCCTTATAACACGTGTTATCACTAATATCATCTGTTTATCTGTTAAGTTTATAATTATTTACTAATGCCAAATAAGATGTGACAAAGACAACTATTCTACTCATGAAATATTTATTAACAAAATACTTCACAAAAATATTTAAACTTTATCAAATTGGGCTTAATCAAACACACCCATTTCAACCAGACAGGTGAGGCAAAGGAAACAGAAATGCAGCAGAGAACTGTCCATGAGAAAGCTGCATGGTCCTGAATCTGACCCAGAAATTATAACTAACATTTAGAATCAGGCTTTTTTTGTAAATATTCTGCCTACTAACATGTGTTTGTGCCTGATTATTGTAAATAATCAGGCACAAACACATGTGCCTGTCGGGGCGCACAGATTTTTTTAATCCTTGGTGGCACGGAGGAGAGGGCCACTCGCAAGTCCTGCTCAACAGAGAGCCGTGACCTGGTCTTGTTCTTCATGTAAACAAGAGTGGAGAACGCCAACTCACACAGGTAGGTGGGGGGGAAATGAAGAAGTTGGTCGATAGCGTGGTGGGAGATGGTTGGATATTCTGATGCACAAACCAACCAAAACTGATCGAGTGTGAGCTCACTAAATTTCAGTTTCAGCGTGCGGTCCGCACGGAGCTCTGCGCTCTCCTCTCTCTCCTTCATAGTGAGCTTCTCGGTTGAGGACTCGGACTCCTGGTTGAATGGGTCTCGGTCATTGTCCTCGATGTCCGCCACACGTTGAAAATAGCGCTCAAACCTCTCTTTTAAGGTCTGAAGGTGTTCGGCATATATAGCGCGCTCACTGGCTGCCTGTGGCGCAGCTGATGCCAGCGCTGATCCCGCTTTTCTTTCGGTGGGTTGTCGGACTCGGCAGTCTCTGCACTGGTGGTAAGCACGAGAAAGCGCTCCATTTTCCCTCTTGTTTATGTTTTAATGTTGTGTTGACCTACTGTGTTGGCCTTTGATGTGTCACAGTCTAAATTAAATTCCCACCTGCGCAACTGCGCGAACAGCGAAATGTGGGATCCTCTTTGAGGATTTTTTAAATAGTTTTTAGATAAAGAGTTTGCCTCTGTATTATGGAATGAGTGCATTCAAAGTAGTATATAGTAAATTCAAATAATTATTTTTGTATAGTTGTATACTATATTGCAGTAGGCTATGGTTGTCACAAAATCCCACGGCACACTTGGACTTGCCTCACGGCACACCGGTGTGCCGCGGCACACAGTTTGGGAACCACTGGCCTATACAATACTACTATAAAAAAAAAAGTATAAGTCACACATATTTTTTATATTTATTATTATAGTATTGTAGCCTGGAAATCCAGACTATCCAGACCTCTAGAAAGCTTTAGGGTCTGGCAAGGAGTAATGAAAATGGCCCAACTCGATGGGGTGGCACCAAGCATGCATTTGAAAATATCACTGCACACAATTGGATAACACTATGACCAATCAGAAGAATACAAGGGGTGATGTATCCAGACCAGAGGAGCTAACCAATAGATAAGACTCTTGCCGTATCCGGTCGGTAAAACACTTTCGGCCCGCCTATATCAGATACACCGATGTGATTGGTTAATGTTTCGGGCCAGTGGAATCGGGGATAGTATATCGCTTGTTTCCAGAGTGACTCGATGAGCAAATTAAAATTGTGCTCTCGTGAGAACTCTAGATTTCTAGAGTTATAGTATTGTGTATCAGTATTAACATCCTTGCTAATGATATTTTTCATTTAACACAATTTTTTTTAATACCATTATGATTAGCAAGAGCCATAAATATTTTTTCCTTAAAAGACAAAAGTTCATTTTGGCTCTGGGCATACCTTGGGTTGTACACTCGCCAGTGTTTCTTTCCCTCCAGCTGAACCACGAAGGCTTCAATGTCATCATAGTGTGGGGCGAAGCCTTGGGTTCCGGGAGGAGTCAGATACCTTAGAGAGAGAGAGGAAATACAATTACGACATGACCTCTAGATCGGTTACAAAAACACATTTCAGTTATGTCGGTAATGAACGACGAAAACAGCTCGCTCACTCACACGTTGGCCCCGGCCATGCTGCCAAACTGTTCCTGGAGGATGGAGAGGAAGTTCCATACTGTGGAGGAGAAGGCCTGGGGGTTCAGCATGCGCAGGGAGCAGCCACTCTGGAAGAAGGAGCACAAACCGCTGTAAGTAACATTCAGCTTGCAATAAGTACAATCCAATAGAAATGTGGCTATGTCCCTTAAATTAAGTGAATTCATTAAGTTTTTCATTTCCATTATAGTCTTTGATTATCAGGTCACCTACATGTTGAGCTGAACAAAATGGAGGAAAACAAATTGTTTACTAGAAGAGACCCTCACATTTAGTTTTGTAACGGTAGAGGCCCTTACATCGTGTTGTGTAACGGTAGAGACCCTTAAATCGAGTTGTATAACGGCAGAGACCCTTACATCGAGTTGTGTAACGGTAGAGGCCCTTACATCGAGTTGTGTAACAGTAGAGGGCCTTACATCGAGTTGTGTAACGGTAGAGGCCCTTAAATCGAGTTGTATAACGGCAGAGACCCTTACATCGAGTTGTGTAACGGTAGAGGCCCTTACATTGAGTTGTGCAACAGTAGAGGGCCTTACATCGAGTTGTGTAACGGTAGAGGCCCTTACATCGAGTTGTGTAACGGTAGAGGCCCTTACATCGAGTTGTGTAACGGTAGAGGCCCTTACATCGAGTTGTATAATGGTAGAGGGCCTTATATCGAGTTGTGTAAAAGGTGGAGATACATCAACACCAAATTCACACCAGTATGTTATCACAGAAGAACAAATTTAAAAGGCATAAGATCCACCACACTGGGAACCCGTGGCCC